>NW_024582382.1:617560-622152 GCF_018398535.1 Haplochromis burtoni | reverse complement strand
TTGCCCCTCTTTGTGTCTCTGGTTTCGATTGCTGTTTTTTTTTTTTTTTTTTTTTTTTTTTTTTTTTTTTTGGTTTTCTAAACTGGAAAACACCGGGATTAACGACGGCCAGCTTGGCTTTGTTGCCACATTGTTTCGTGAGAGCTTCCCCCTTCTCCCCAATGACACGTCGTAGTTTCACCCTATCTGTTAAATCCAGCGTTTAGCAACGCTTTAATATTTGGTCAGAGCTTGCCATATGGTTACACTATGAAGTAACTACACTTCCGCGATGCCCCATTTTCTTTATTGCCCTTTGTCTTGTTTTTTGCTGGCAAGCTGTGGCGCATATGCAAGGTTTTAATACAGTGCTTTCCCTCAATTTACCAGTGAACTGGAGATTTTTGTGGTTTTACCAGATGAATAGGAATTCACGTAAAAGGGGGAGGAGAAGAAGACGGCATTCTTCTTTCACTTCTTCTATGTGCACAAAGCTGCAAAACCCCCTCCGTCTCCAAAAATGAACATTAAAGCTCAAGTTATTTGCATGCCAGAATTTTCTTTTTTCTCCCCACCTTCTGCAGATGTAAAATAGTGTGTGTGTGTGTGTGTGTGTGTGTGTGTTACTGATTTAGGGGAGAGGAGTATAATACAGCCTCTGCAAATTTTCAATATTGTGTAACTTCCCCTTAAGACATTCTGATTGCAATTCTTGCAGCACTGTTTAAATTGATGACCATCAAAAGACTTCAGAAGTGACAGTTATGGGGGAAAAAAAGACTAGGAGTTCCTTTTTCAAATATGTTTGCTGCACATTTGCATCGTCAGTTGTAGTTAAAGTGGGGTGTTTTTGTTTTTTGTTTGTTTTAACTGGAATTGATTATTTTTCTGTGATACTTCTGGAAATCCCAAAATGTAACCTGGTCTTAAATTTTTAATTTAGGCTAATGTGCTAGATCCGTTTTAAAAGTGATAAATGAATTTAATATCCTTAGTGAGCCTTTCCTTTCCTGAATTCAGTAAATTGATAAAACGATTTGTCTTCTGATTGTATGTTTAAGGTACATGGTGGTGTTTAAAGTTGGACTTTGAACCAGAAATGGATACTGAGAAGAGTGGTGAGGTTTTAGGTGCGTCAGAGACTCCACAGCAAGCGGAGACTGCAGTGGAAAAAGCAGCTGTGGAGACGCCAGTGGAATCCACAGAGCTTGAGAAGTCACCAGCTGCTGAGGAAGCAACTGGGAAGATGGCAGTACATGGTCAGGAAAGCGAGGTTGTGAAAGAAATGGAGGCGCTGAGTGTGACAGACAAGGTGGCGATGCCCACAGAAAAAGCTGATGCAGACTCAGTGCCTGGCGCAGCAGCGTCACAGCAACCAGAAGAGTCATCTGAAAAGAAAATCTCTGAACAGCAGCCAGAGAACAACCCAGAATCTTTGGCTTTGCAAACGCCCCTGGCAGAGAGCGCCCCTGAACCAGCGCCAGAGAAAGCGGCCGAATCTGTTCCAGAAATAAAAGTGCAAACATTACCTGACTCGGCCATGACACAGCAGCCAGTAGATACACAGCCACCGGGCCCAAAAGAGAAGGAACAAGCTGAGTCTGTGGGAGAACTGCAAAAAGCAATGGATACTGAGGCTGAAGGTGACTCCGGAGCTAAGCCTAAGGAGAAGGAAGAAGCCAAACCAGAAGAGACTGTTTTGGTGTCTTCAGAAAAGCCAGCAGAAGCTGAAATGCTAAAGACTGAGGCTTCAGCAGAAGTTGGAAATGTGAGCCCTGAGTCGGAGCCTCAAAAAGAAGAGGATATCGTCCCAGCCTCTGGCTCTCTGTCTTTTGCCTTTTTAGAACAGGAGCAGACCAAAGATGCCCTCCGAATCTCTCGTACCCTTGTTGTCCTTAGAGGCCTTCCAGGGAGCGGTAAAACCTTTTTGGCACGTGCCATAGCCGACACCTACAAAGACCACTGCACCGTCATTAGTGCTGATGACCATGGTGTTAAACCTGAAAAACCAGAATCTAGTGCAGAGGGCTACAAGGCACTGGATGAAGCTGTAGTTGCTTGTTGCACAGACGAAAACGCTTCCTCTGTGCTGATAGTGGTAGACGACACCAACCACACCCAGGATCGCCTGGCCCGTCTAGAAGAGATTGCAGAAGAGAACAATCTTGTTGCTATCTTCTTGGAGCCAAAAACTGAATGGAACAGAGATCTTGGACAGCTGACCAAGAAGACCAAGCGTGGCCTAGAGGAAGCCCATCTGGCAGCCATGAAAGGACCACTTGAAGAAGTGTCCCTTCCTCTTTACTTTGGCTGGTTCCTTCTGTCCTCTATCCAGGACAAGATTAAATGCACGTCAATGGACTTCCTGAAAACACTGGACACCTTGGAGGCTTTCAAGAAACATTTGATTGACTGTGAGTGTCTAATTTTTATTACCAAGTAACTGAACTCTCTTAATTAGGGGTGAAAACTTATTTCTTCCTTTTTTGTAATAAACAGTTTCAGGAAAAGCTGAGGAGGTGGACCTTGAGCAGTACTTTCAACCAACAGGAATTCTCCATTGCACTACGAAATTCTGTAACTATGGAAAAGCTGAGGGTGCCAAAGAATATGCAGAGAAACAGGCAAGAAACAATTCAATTTTCCCAGAAATGAAAGCATTATTCATTTACTTGTAATTGCTGAACTAACATTGAATACTAACCATAATTTCATTTAATTTGATCTCTTTTTGTATTTCCTCTTCTCTAGGCTGTAAAAGATTCCTATGGTTCCCTCTTCGATCTGTCACTTAGTGCCCTCTTTGTAACCCCTCGCACATTTGGTGCCAGAGTGTCTCTCACTGAGGAACAGCTTCAGTTGTGGCCAGCTGATGCTGAAAAGCAGGTGGAGTCGGTCCCCGCAGCTGCCTCACTGCCTCTGGGAAGCCGCGCCCATGTCACTCTGGGCTGCGCAGAGGGTGTCGAGCCCGTTCAGACGGGCATCGATCTGCTGGAAATCTTGACCCTGCAGCAGGAAGGCCAGCAGGGGGAGCAAGTTGAAGAGATGGAGCTCGGCACGCTGACCTATTACGGTACGGGAAAGTGGCTGCTCAACCTCAGAGAGCCAATTAGTGCACCAGCCTGCTTCTCCAGCTTCTACGGGTGCAAGGAACCTGAGCCCACCAAAAAAGACCACGAGAAGAAAAAGAAGCCAAAGTGTATGATCTTGTAAATGGCAAACATGGGATGTGTGAGCTAGGATGACTGGAATTACTCTTGGGCTTCTTCTGTGCAAAGTTTGTGTGTTAGTTTGGGGTTTCACTTATAGCCATCCTAAATCCACAAGTTGTGTGCCTTTTTTACCATTGATTTGCACCACAACCCAAGATGCCTTCAATCCCATTAGGCTTGTTAACACGGTTCAGTATTTTCTTTTACAGATCAGTGCCAGAGGTTGCAGTACCTAGCTGTTTGAGGTCTTGTTAGCTGCAGTTTTACATAGTCTGCCCTCCTTCAGCGCCACTTATCACTTCTTTCTAGATTTCCTGTCTACATCAGTGTTTCTCACTATACTCAGCTGTGATAAACTAGGTACTTTCATTGCATGCTATGACGTATTTACACATTACTGACCTGCTAAGAGTAGCTCTGCCACTTTAACAGAATTTGTCTTTCCTTTGACGTAGTAGTGTCATTTCTGTGTGTTTGCGCAGCCTAGGAAGTAATAGTGACAATAACATATGGGCCAAAGTTGCGTATTTGAATAAGTGTATTAGATTGAATGTCATTTTTAGAGAACCTTCCTAGTAAGAATCTTTGCACTGTGCATAGTTTGAGAGGGAGAATGCTGATGGCATTTTGTTTCTGCAGCTTGCACTTAGTACTTATCAAATGCTGTGAATCAAAGTCCATGTGTTGCAATTTTCTTTTTTTGTACTGCGCAATACTCATTCATTCTCTACAAAAAGCACTTCATGCATTGAATTACAATTTGTATCCTGTGATGGAACCTTCTGAAGGGCAAGTCCTACTTTGTGTCGCTCTTATGAATCACTATTTTTGCACTTGTTTTGTACACTTAATAAAAAGAACATGCTTTGCTCCAGTAATCCGTCTGGTTACTCTGGTTCCATGCATGCAAACTGAAAAAGTCATTATCTCCAGATGGTCGTTTTCTCACAGTGCTTGTAGTTGAGCACTCCAGCAGAGGGTGCTGTTGGTTGCCCCATGCTGCCATTACACTTTGTTTTTGTTTGTGGTAAAGTGTTGCCTGCAAACCATTAATAGCTTGTCATTTAACGTTCAAGAACTAGCTTTAATACTTTGCAAATACTGCAAGAAGATATGAAACATTGCAGTCACAGATTGGCTTGCAATACTTGTCTGAACATCGGTGTACCTTGCACAAGAATCTGGCACAGTATACATGTTTCAAACTTCATCATAGACATGATGGCTGCCAAAAGTATTTCACGTGATGAAGCAAGTGCTCAGATGTAATCTGCATTTATAAGCTGACATGGTTAACATGTTCTAATATAGTGTGATATTTCATCTATCCTTCTATTACCCCATTAGTTGTGCATACCGTTACAATATAAATACTACTTCTGGTTCCACCTCTACCCCCCC
>NW_024582382.1:613443-617540 GCF_018398535.1 Haplochromis burtoni | reverse complement strand
CCCAGCTGTATTGATTTTTTTTTTTCCCATGCCGCTATCTAAAGTGCGCTTACCCTTCACTGCACCTTTTGAGCTAAAAATAACTGACCATGGATGGGTAAACTCGGCCATAACCCGGTGCTCTATATGTCATAAAGTTCACCTCTTAGTTCATTTTCTGTGCAAGACTGGATGTGCTGGTTGTGTTGGATCAAGTGATTTCCTCATTGGCTCAGGGTAGATAAAGAACAATGACAACCAATCAACGTCAGGGGTGCACGATCGCACTGTTTTCGTTCTCTGCCAGGTTTGTGAGAAAACCATTGATAGCTTCAAGTGCTCCCGGAAATCTTTCCTCTTGTTTCTAGTAATTATGCCTGCTTTTCCTGTGTAAGGTTAATCTCTGTCGATGCTTCATATTTTAAAATGTTATTATAAATGTTTTATTTAATTGTCTGATTATCTTCAAGTGCAGTATGAATAAAACTGCCCACTCACACATCCATCAATAAAGACAATAATGTAGGAAAGATGCGCACGTGGGCTAAAAACGTTTAATATCAAAGCTATAGCTACAGAAGCAAAAAGATAAGCATTAAAAAGTATGTATTAAAATTAAATTACATATATACAGTGTTACCAGTTTATTTGCCTCGAGTGTGTCTTCCGTAACTTAGTTGTAATATTTCTTACTGTTCATGAAGGCAGCAAAAGTGTACGTTATGGAAAGAGCCAATCAGAGCCCAGGAAACATCAGCTAAGCCTGTCAGCAGATAGGCGATGGAGACAAAACTGACTGGGAACCTCGTTCTCCCGCACCAGTGGTCACCGCAGGCGGCAAGAGTGGAGCAACACTGCCGAGGAAATTCACCCATCAGACCATAACAAACTTATACAGCTGCTGACGACATAAAAACAAAAAACAAGGTAAAATACGCCACTTTGTTACTTAAAAACGCGTCTGTGGTTTTTCTTTCTAACTTCCTTTAACTATTTGTCTATTGTTTTCTCTCTCTGTCTGATAAGAGAAGTTAAACTACTCAGTCCACAAACCACGTTTAACTTGTACTTTTCCTACATCCTGGTTTTTAGTAAGTTTGAGTAAGACTTTAGTGAGTAGTGATGTGGATGTTTGCCAGATAACTGCGAGGCTGTCTGACCGGTTTGTAAATGAATGAACCAGACTGACCAAATCCTTCCACTGAGGGATGTGTGACTCAATCAGTAACTCGGTCCTTTAACTGTGTCAGAAAGATTTTGTTGTAATAGTTAGTGGGGTTATAATGAAAGCTAAAAATTATACAATGACCTCCAACTTTGATATTGGATTGCATTCTTTTAAAACGGCTTTTTGTTTTGCTTCAGTTCTCCCTTCCCCAGGCATCCATCACCCTTTGTTATTAATTTAGGTTATAGTGTGTAATCTGAACCAGTGTTTCTGTGGATCAGTGATATTTAACACCTTTGACAGGTCCGGTGCAACAGAGAAATGAGATGATGTATGTGACCCCCGATGAGCTTTGCTTGAACCACATTTGCTGGTCTGGACTCGGTGCTGTTGTGACTCAGAGACAGCAGTGATCAATAATGAGAAAGCTCCATGACAGTCCCATTAATCCGTTAAAGAAATAGCTGCCAGGTCCGCAGTGTAGCACGCAGAGAACTGCGAGCAGACGTCAGAGCTTTCAGCTTATTAAATCTCTTATAGCAACAGACTGAGCAGGTACTCCATCCCTGAAAGGTTACATGGAGAATCCAGAGCGTCATCAGTTTACCAACACACTGTTGGAGGGTCAACTACATCAGTCAGTGTATCAGAAGTGTATGACATAAACACAAGTGAAGGCATGCAGTTAAAATAACAATGCTTAAATAAAAAATTAAATTTAAAAAACTAAAAACTTCAATGATCTTAAAACAGATTGGATCTAATGGACACCAAGAAATGATGGTAAGAAGGCACATACGTAGATTTTCTCAGTAAAACTGAAATGTCTAACAAGTTCGAAATGGAAATGGTCAGAATTTCAGTACGGTAAGTTGAAGTTGAACCTAAAAAGAAAAAAAAGCTAAGATCTAATGCCGTGCTTCTGCAAGATGTTCTGTACAGTATGCAAAGAAAAATGCAAGTCTTCAGTGTGAGATTTTCTCCTGTTTAAAAATGAACAGCTGTCATCGAAGATGGGTTCGGTGATGCTGCAGAAGTACTAGTTTCCTTATATTTTTGCTGCTTCTACATTATTTCTCTCATTTTTAAGTCCTGAAGCTGTTCATGACTTTTCATATCAGCATATTTACTTTGCTGTGGTCTTGGTATTATGAAATCAGATGTGTCTGTGCATAATAGGCTGCTTATAAAACTCAAACACTGATGTCCTGTTTTGACCTCTGTTGACTTCAGTGGAGATGACCTCACTGAGTGAAACATGTGGCAAAAGTGTAAAGTTCACGCCCCACCCATTAGCAGTAAAATTTTACAGATGTTATTACAGATGCCTGAATTTCTTACTTTACTTCCGTCACATTTTGTCAGTAAAGGAAAGCAGGTCCTGCATCCAAAGATTATTTCTTATCTTTGCTGCATATTTATTGTTTATAATCATCATATAATTCATCTTGCAACTGTAAATTTGTGAGGTGAGTTTATTTAGTCATTTCTCCTCCTGCTCTGCTGGAGCTTTTGTGTGGATCCGGTTGTTGAGCAAATAACTAACTGCCCATGACTTCATTAGTGTGCAGATGAAACAAACCCATACTAATCACATTAGGGTTGGCTTTACTGTTCGTGTCCTGTCAGGTTGAAACAAACCTCATATGTGATTGTCCAGAAGGATAGAAGGCCTGATAGTGCCTCTAACCATGTTTCTTATTGCTTTACCGTTAAGTATGTCTGTTATTACTCACACTGAATATAAACCGCTGAGCTGTCTTTCAGTCATCTTGTTAGCAGACCATTTCTTGACAGTTCTGGGAGCACAGCAGTGCATTAGGGAACTCTTGCATAATTTTTTAGTTTAAAAAAACAAAACACCCCCCCCCCCCCAAAAAAAAGCATGCTTCAATGTAACATCTTGTGCTTAGTTTTGTTTCTATCCACCACATGTTTGCTTTTCTGTATCAACCCTTACTTCTCATCTGCATATCTCCTCATACATCTCTCTCTGTTTGTCTCACCCGAGCAGTCATGTCAGCCAAAGCCATTTCTGAGCAGACGGGAAAGGAGTTCCTCTACAAGTACATCTGCACATCAGCGGCCATCCAGAACAGGTTCCGCTATGCAAACGTGACACCTGAGACCAACTTTGACCGACTGGCTCAGGAGCACCCATGGCTGCTCACAGAGGTGAGGCAGGAGAAACATTTAGTGCGGTAATATATGTGGATGGTGAAGTAATATTTTATTTAGCTGACTGAACAGTCATCTTGTTATGTCTCTAATTTATAGACCATTGATCTCCAAAGCACAGTCTCTTTTGCTTGTGGAAAAGGATATCCTCTTTATAGGCACAATTACTTAGGCTGGCAGCTGAGCGCTCTCTTGGTGCTTGTTAGCTGAAATCACAGACAGAGGAGGAAACCATCAGTTCTGTTCCATACTTGGTGGAAATGGGGCAAAGTAAAAGCACAAGAAAAAAAGAAGACGTAGAAAAAAATTCATATTTGCACCACCAGAAGCCAAATGTTGAGCTGGGTTTTGCATTTTTGCACAGGTTCTCCAGGCTTCCAGTTTGCTCTTCTGTTATGTACATAGACAGCTATCATATCAGTTGATTTAATTACTCTGTTGCTCATCTTGCTCGATGAAATGTCATTCTCTGTTTGCCTCCCTCTCTGCTGATGGATTTTATCTGGAAGGTATTAGGAGGATGCTTAGGGCAGATCCACAGTGATGTGTCCTGCTGCAGAATTGATTCAGAAATTGCATTAACGTTCACCCTCAGCCCTCTCCTCATTTGCTCACTGGCAAGCACCCAGATAGTAATGGCTCCATTGTCATAAGTCATTCTTTTCATCTGAAGTAAGAGGAACTGGGTGATGCCAGTAGGGGTTTTATGTAATTTTTCAATTGCATCGTATGGGATGGTTGGTAGATGAGAGATAATTTCTCAAATAATGCA
>NW_024582382.1:571960-613228 GCF_018398535.1 Haplochromis burtoni | reverse complement strand
AGAACAGTTTAAAATTAATGTAATATAGTATTGGCCATACTATATGATGTATTGCTTGTCTTTGTTTAATAATACAGAAGACAAAGACCTTAAAAAATAATCGCATAGCGCATCGCAATCGCAATATTGGGGCAAAAAATCGCAATTAGATTATTTTCCATAATCGTTCAGCCCTAGTTTCTATCCACCACATGTTTGCTTTTCTGTATCAACCCTTACTTCTCATCTGCATATCTCCTCATACATCTCTCTCTGTTTGTCTCACCCGAGCAGTCATGTCAGCCAAAGCCATCTCTGAGCAGACGGGAAAGGAGTTCCTCTACAAGTACATCTGCACATCAGCGGCCATCCAGAACAGGTTCCGCTATGCAAACGTGACACCTGAGACCAACTTTGACCGACTGGCTCAGGAGCACCCATGGCTGCTCACAGAGGTGAGGCAGGAGAAACATTTAGTGCGGTAATATATGTGGATGGTGAAGTAATATTTTATTTAGCTGACTGAACAGTCATCTTGTTATGTCTCTAATTTATAGACCATTGATCTCCAAAGCACAGTCTCTTTTGCTTGTGGAAAAGGATATCCTCTTTATAGGCACAATTACTTAGGCTGGCAGCTGAGCGCTCTCTTGGTGCTTGTTAGCTGAAATCACAGACAGAGGAGGAAACCATCAGTTCTGTTCCATACTTGGTGGAAATGGGGCAAAGTAAAAGCACAAGAAAAAAAGAAGACGTAGAAAAAAATTCATATTTGCACCACCAGAAGCCAAATGTTGAGCTGGGTTTTGCATTTTTGCACAGGTTCTCCAGGCTTCCAGTTTGCTCTTCTGTTACGTACATAGACAGCTATCATATCAGTTGATTTAATTACTCTGTTGCTCATCTTGCTCGATGAAATGTCATTCTCTGTTTGCCTCCCTCTCTGCTGATGGATTTTATCTGGAAGGTATTAGGAGGATGCTTAGGGCAGATCCACAGTGATGTGTCCTGCTGCAGAATTGATTCAGAAATTGCATTAACGTTCACCCTCAGCCCTCTCCTCATTTGCTCACTGGCAAGCACCCAGATAGTAATGGCTCCATTGTCATAAGTCATTCTTTTCATCTGAAGTAAGAGGAACTGGGTGATGCCAGTAGGGGTTTTATGTAATTTTTCAATTGCATCGTATGGGATGGTTGGTAGATGAGAGATAATTTCTCAAATACATGGCACCTCATCGTTCAGGTACTAAATACTTGGGATTTCCAGAGCAGTAAGGAATTGTTTAGCAATCCTATAGAAAACATACCTGCAGTCTTGTGGTCTGAAATAAAATGAACTGAGGAAAACAGTGTGTGTTTTATCACTGCAACATGAATATGTCGGCCCCTATCCATGGCTTTTCCATTCATTAATTCACTTTGAAACATTTGGCTTACACTGAAAGCAGAATTCATTCAGGACTGCAAATAACAGCCCCAGATTTTACCAGTGATTATGCATTCTACTGTTTAATAGATGTAGAAAGCATCATAAAATTCATGATTCATAAATTATAATTCCCAGAAGGCAACGATTACATCTTTCTTTTTCTTTTTTTTTTCTTTTTTTTTTTTGGAAGATTGATAAAAGTTAAAATTGCACTGAATAAACTTGAGATGGCATAAAGATAGGCGACATCAGACTCAGTCAGATTCAGACATCAGACTCCATCCTGTTTTTGCACACCTGCCACCACACAAGGTGCTTAGCTCAATAAGTGCAGACTTCCAAACCTCCTGTTATTAAAATCAACACAAAACCTGCGCCGGCAGGTTCGTGGCATGGGTGTTAAGCAGCTCCCGTAGGTAATGGGTATGTGGCTCAGTACTTTTACATTAAGAATCAGATTTTGGGGGTTTTTTTGGGGTCATTTTTACCATTGCACTGGTGTCAAATCTCATATTTATGCTGTTAAAATGCATTAAGTGGTACCTCTAGAAACCTCTCCAGCTTTAATATTTTCAATTAGCTCCTTTAAAGTAATATTTACATACTAGTATAAAAGCAGAATGACTACAGATTAAATTAGAACATTTACTTTAGACTTAGCTTTTCAAACTGAAAAGGTCAATTTGATGAATTCATTCAAAGCTTGCTGATAATATTTTTTCCCTTCCTCCTTCAGAGACTGGTGGTGAAGCCGGACCAGCTCATCAAGAGACGAGGCAAGCTGGGTCTGGTTGGCGTCAACCTGGACCTAAATGGCGTCAAAGAGTGGCTCAAACCCCGCCTTATGAAAGAAACCACAGTACGTCATCCACTCTCTGCCTCTCTGCTGTCTCTCAGGCAACTCCCTCCACCCACCCTTCTGCTTGAGAGCGTGCATTTTGCTGAACCGTCCTCCAGTCAATATTATCCCAGTGTTTTTCTTTTCCCCTGTTTTTCCCTTCTTCTTTCCCCTTTCTCTTACCCTCCTTCCCAGTTTTCCTTGCATGTGCCTGGTTTATGTTTATTCCTCCCCTGATGCACGTTTGCCTAAACAGCTGCCCAGTTTGTTATTGACTTCATTGCTAGCCTGCTGGTATTAAATCAATCCAGTCAGCTGAGGCAAGTGCTGCCACTGAAGAAACACTCACTCCATCAACATAGCACTGAGACGCCGCTTTGCCTCATAAATCCAGAAGTGAGTTACGGAGAGACTGGGTTGGTTCATAAAGCACTGAAGAAGAGTGTGTGTAGCACTGATACTGCATATCTTCTTGCAAATTAGGTGACAGTGTCAGCAGTGCTACGGGCTGTAAATAAGAATAAATGCAGCAGTAGTAATATACCTGCACTTTTTTTTGGCCCCCCCAACAATAAAGGTTGTTTCTTTAACAAGAGCATCCGAGGACACGCACCCTAACGTTCACATAGAAAGGCGCACACCCCTAACTGTACCTCTATAGTTTCCACCTTTTTCTTTACAACCTGCTCTTTATCTCTGCATGTCAGAGGTCAACTGAAACCAAATCCACCTATATAAAATCACCCCATCAGACACACGGTATTTTCCTCAGCACTTCACTACCGCAAGGTATATCATTTTAATTTTTTTTTTTCAGACCCCAGACACAGCGGTGTGAGGTAGTTAGCACACATTTTGGCTATGTAGAAAACATCGTTTGTTTGGAATCAGCCGAGAGGTAGAATTACTATATATTACTACTTGCAGCCACTGCTGCTCTGTTGATGGTCTGTGCAGTGTTTCAGTTTTCTGGGCCATGTCATCTTTATTGTCCTCTCCCGAGGAGAAGTGTAATTCAGTAGAGTAATCATTTTAACTGGATGAAGTAATTTTGCAGATAAATTACCTTCACTAGTACAAACATGTATATTTTATTCATATGTCATTTACTTCTTTTGCCCTCAAAATGCACACAGTGATTGCATATTATTAAAATACTGGCACTGACCAGTGCTACCCCTCAGCATCCTACTGTAGAAACAGCTATAGCATCGATTTCAGAACCCTACGTCTCCTTGTTATTACATTAACGCATTCACAACGTTTTAGCAAACCTGACCTTTGACCTCTGCTCTTTAGTTCAAGGTCACTTAGATTCCAACTTGTCTGAGATTTTTAGTGGATAAATCTATGGCATCAATTTGAAGCTCCCATGTCATTTCGTTGTTTGTTATCACATTCACAGACTTAGACATCTACGCTGTCCGCCCTCCCGCGGACATTTTAACATTAACTCTTCTGATCTCATATTTTCTGATGCTTGTCTTCCTCTCTGACTATTTCAATGAAAAAGTAAGTGGTGCTGTTTACAGGAACAACACCCATACTAGATTAACTTCCTCAACATCACTTCTAAATAAATATATCCTGTCACTTCCTTTATGATGCTCACACTTTGCTTGCCCACACGTCTTCAGTTTTTTCAGTTAGTATTTAATGTTTTGTGGGGTAATAGTGACATAAGTGGTTAGGTTGAAAAATTCAGGTACAATATGACATTCTACAAAGGCATTGCTTTCTATTTTTCTTTATCAGCCTGTTTCATATTTGCCACTTTATTTATCTGAGTATAAGCTACTGTGAGTTTTTCAATCATTTTCACTACTGTCATCAATCTTTTCTTTTTATTTCTCCCCTTGAAAATGGCAGCTTTCACCCTTATTATATGTATTTTTTTTTTCTTTCCTCCACGGCTGGTTGCTCTCAGCCGGTCCCTGGTTGCGTTGCGCCTGTTGGCCTTTAACAGAAGAACAGTGACAGCTTTTACTGAATGAGCTGTGGCTGTGTTAGCACTCTATGCCTGCAGTTCTACATGAGAGCATTTCCTTTTTTGTCATTTAAAATGTCAGTTCCTTCATTCACAGTGCTATTTCTGCACTTTATCACTTTTAATTTCATGTACATATATGTCTGCTTCTCCCACAGTAAATTTATCTTTAAATTGGAATTAGGCAGTAATTAAACATCTGTTGTTTTCCATAATAGATAGATATAGACCATGCTATAATGTGTTTTAACCCATGTGAGCTGCTCCCACACTATATATATATATATCTATATATATTATTATTATTATTATTATTAATTGTGTGTATATATATATATATATTTAATTTTTTTTTTTATTTTTTTTTTTTAATTGGTGCTCCCTAAGAAGATTATTATTGTGTTAATGACTTGCAGGTGGGAAAAGCCAAGGGTGTTCTCAAAAACTTCCTCATTGAGCCATTTGTCCCACATAAGCAGGTAAAATAAATTCCTACCTTCTTTATATCTTAGCCTATTCATATCGTATTACTACAGATGCTAAATCAAATATTTAAAGTATTCAAGAAATATAATGGACAGATTTGTGAACTTTATCCATTGGTCAGGAGGAGGAATTCTATGTGTGCATATACGCCACTCGAGAAGGGGACTATGTGCTGTTTCACCACGAGGGCGGGGTGGATGTAGGAGATGTCGACGCCAAGGCACAGAAGCTACTAATTAAGGTGGATGAAAAGATCAGTGAAGACCTGGTGAAGAAAGACCTGCTGACTCATGTCCCCAATGACAAGAAAGTGTAAGTGGGATAGAAATGGTAAAGGGAGTGCATGTGCAGAATCTTGATGTGTGCAGGGTAGACAAAGACTGGGAGTGGACACAGTATGTACAGTTTATGAAAATGAGCATGAAACTCAGCATTAGTTAGAATTTGAATTTTTTTTTGCATATTACAGACTAGACTGGGGTTTCTATTATTGTGTACTCTGTCAGTTTCTGCATATTTAGCCTTTAAGGAAGGCTAAATATGTTCTCTTGCAGGAGTAATATTGTATATTGTCTTTACACAGTCTCATCCTCACAGAATAAGCAGCATCTTTGTGAAACCTGTTTAAAAACTAATACACCTTTTACATGATTAAATTGTTTTTTACAGGAAGCCTTTACCTTATTTCGTAGTAAGTCCGCACAAAACAGTATGTGCACTTAAACAAGAGAACAATTAAACATTTATAGACCTTCTCATATTAAAAAAGACAACATTACTGAATAAAAACATTGCAAAATAATATTTTATTAACAATTTTATGTTCATTAATACACCCTGTCACCCAAACATTGATGTATTCATCACTAAACTGCTAAAAATAGAAGGAACTACTGACCAACAGGGAGGAGCAGCAAATAAATTAAGCTGGAGAGAGCACTTTAATATTGGCAGTAAATGTGGGGGGAGCAGTACACGGGCAGAGGGTTTCCATTTGCCCATTAGACAAATGACAAACTCCCTCCTTGGCTTTGCGTTTCTTCGATCAGCCTCCACCTCCCAGCCTTTTTTTTTTTTTTTTTTTTTTAAACGCTACAGCCACATTCAGAACACGTCCACTTATTTTGATGGGAAGGATACAGTGGCTGACCCTCCGCCAAACCCTCTTATCCATCTCTTCAGCATTGCTCTTGTGATGGCAGATTCTGGCCGTCTCACTGTCTTGGCTGACATTGAAGAAGCCATCCCAGAAATCACTCTGCCAGCCCCAGCTCACCTCCTCACCCCCACAAACACTTTTTTTCCTCACAGTCTGGACTCAAAACAAAACCTGCATTTAGCTAGCAGACATAAGAAGCTGAGTCACTTGGGGTTTCGGTCATTCTTTTCCCCCCACGGGCCACTCGACGACCTGACAAAAGGCTGATACGGGTACAGAGGCTCAGAGCTGCCTGCAGAACTGACAGACAGGAGAGGAGAGCAAAGCACTACCTCCCCTACAGCAACCTCTCACTTCTCTGTTTTGACATGTGATGGAGAAGGCAAATTAGATTGTTTGCATGCAGCTCCTGTTGTGTATATTTATAGCATTATTGTTAATATGCAGAGGATAATTTGTTTTGCAGATTAAAGATAAAAATAGTTAGATTCAATTCAAGAAATTGAATACAGACCATAGAAACTGTGCTTTGCATGTGAATGTTTTGCAGGTTTTACATTTTTTTTGTCATGGAGATTTTGATATTCAAAAAGAGATGGATTCACAAAGATGAGTCCTTTTGCAAAGTTTTCATTGCTGTGTGTCATAAGCATACTAAAGGGACTCATGGGAATCAGAGTCTACCTAGGCAAAGATCATAGACTGTACTGTGTATAACAGATGGGCCCAGTCTCATTTTCTCCCTCACATCTGCCATCTTTTATGATTTGCCACAGGTGGATCTGACTGAAATAACATGAATGACCCATGCATCTGTATCACAAGCATGGAGACAGAGCACAGGAGGGAAAAACAGCTGGCTTCACAATATGCAACCCAGCTCTAGAACTCTGTTTCACTATCGATTCACAAGCTTGTGACCACAAATAAATTTCACTATCAAAGGATACTTTTAGCACCCTATTCCTAATTATATTTTGCTACCAAGATGATCTAATTAGTTAAGAATTTTTTTAAACATAATAAAATCACCACATAAATAGATCATACAGTCATCCATGATGCAAATTCTATACCTTTAAAATGCAATGTGTAAAAACTAAGTATAATTAATGTCAGTATAAAGGAGTTTTCCTTTTCTGTTTTATCCTGTTTGTGATTTTGCAAAAAGCACAGCTGTTTGCTTCCTCAGCTTACTTCTGTTGGTTGTGACTTCCACCACACTGCACCTTCATGCAATACAAAGTCCATGGGAAGGGCAGTGCAGTGTTTCCTCCTCTCTTTTTGAATGGCTAATAATTAATTGCCCTCTTTTTCTCTATCCTGCTTGACTGTCTCATTTATTATAAGTAGGACTATGATTTACAAGATGAACATCTTGCAGATTAGATTAAATGAGGTTTCAGATTTTACACCTGGCAGCCTGTGTCTGTCATTTAATTATACTGTCTGTGGCAAAGGGTAAAGTCATGCCCTCATATTTATACTTTGTAGTCCTTCCTTATCTAAACATTCTGTGGCTTGTATCAGTCATGCTTCATAGAATAGATTTAAAAGACATGAGTCACCACTAATATAATAATAATAAAACCTTATTATACTGGGGGAAACAAGGCGTCAGTGACAACTCTAGGGAATTTTTCTTCATAATAAATTGGCTGTAGTGTATTTAGTTGGCAACTTTTCTTCTTCAAAGCTAGTCTTTCAAGCTATTACACTCAAGTAAGTGACTAAGAGCTTGAGCTAGCCCAAGATTTGTAGCCAGCAATTTGTTTTATATCAGTGGATTTTTCATGTATTTAATTTCCCCCCCCTATTTCTAATGTGATTGTCTTGTATTGTGCATCACGGCATCCAGACATCTCCATTTAATTCAGGCACTGCTGCAACCAATCCAAAAATCAGGCTTTTATACACTGAACTTATTGTTTCTCTCTCTCTCTCTTTTTCTGCAGCATCCTGGCCAGTTTCATTGTTGGACTTTTCAACCTGTATGAAGACCTGTTCTTCACATATCTGGAGATCAACCCTCTGGGTAGGGTTTTTTTTTTTCTTTCTTTGATTTTCTCAAGTCCACAATAACATCTCAAACTATATCTGAACAGGCTACTGTTATAGCATCTACACTTTATTCTTGCACCAGCTTATTAATATGTTATCAGGTTGTAAAATTGGAAAGGGGACATCAAAAGGAAATTAGAGAGGAAAGCATCACAAAAAAATCATCATGAAACACACATTTTTGACACAGAGGGGGGAAAAACATTAAATAATACATGCACTTTCTGTTTGATGAAGGCAGCATGTGTTTGCAAAGATGTAATTAGTAACCAGTACATGCCCTCTGGTAGTTTTTCCTGTTGATGTGGTGTAAGTTAAAGGATGTATAATCACTGTTTTTTTTAAATGTGGGTTTTATTATATCCAGAAAAGACAAATTATATGGAAAAATGCTCTATCATGAAAACAGGCTATTTTTAGACATAGGTGAGCCCACAAAAGATGTCAGCTGAACAGATCTTGAAAATAATACTTAACGAAAGAAGACCTTAATCAAACAGACCTAACCAAATTCAGTTCAACTCAGTTTTATTTAAGTAACCCCAAATCACAACAACAGCGTCTTATGGCACTTTACATGGTAAGGTAAAGACCCTACAATAATGCAGGGAAAACCCCAACAATCAGATACCCCCTATGAGCAAACACTTGGCAACAGTGGGAAGGAAAAAAAACCCTTTTAAAAGACAGAACCAAGCTCAGGGAGGGGGAACTATCCACCATGACTAGCAGTGGAAACCACAGGGACTAAAAAGTAAATTTAATGTAAAGAAACCACATTCACTTAATGCGGTCTCAGCAGATGGTTACGTTCAATTGGTTGGCATTTAAAACAGCTTCACCCTTAGCCTCCTCCTTTGTTCAAAATAAGGCGGAGTGCATCAACAGACAAGTAACACAAGAAAACCGAGGAAAAAAATGATTCATGTATCTTATATAAATCAATGACAAAACAATATAAACCAAATGTGGGTGCCATCATTTAGAATACAGTGTAGTATTTTAATGTGTATTAAAGCACATTAATCATACTTAATTAAATCAAACTAATCATTTGCTATACAGCTTCAATGACTGCATGTCACAATAATGTGGGAGTGTAAGAACTTAAATCTGTATCTGATTTATATGATTGTGGTGTGTGTTTAATTACAAGATTATTTCTAGTTTATACTAGCATGCTGGAGTATACGTTTTAACATTACATCTTGACATCTCCCCTTTTAGTGGTCACAAAAGATGGAGTTTATGTGCTGGACATGGCCGCTAAGATCGACGCAACAGCTGATTACATCTGCAAGGCCAAGTGGGGAGATGTGGAGTTTCCTCCACCGTTCGGCAGGGAGGCTTATCCCGAGGTGAGGGGAGGTCTAGAGGGACAGAGGTAGAAATGCATCAGAGTTATAATTGTGACCTCTTGAGACTGTTTCTTATTATTACTCATTAGCTTTTTATCAGAGGTACAGTAGAACATCCATCACCTTCATCATTTCATAAATTGTGCCTTCCCAAACTAAAATAATGGCACTGTTTCAGTTAATTAAAATGTCCTAGACCTCTTGTGATGGCCTTCCTCAGTACTTTAAAGGTAAGAAGAAGGGGATAGTGTTAACTGCGATGGATCCTGTAAACCTGTTTTTAACCTGAAGAATAAATTGTATTTTTTTTTAAATGGGTTTAAACAGGTTAGCTCCTGTATAATTATTTAGAAACAGTGGTATCGTCAAACATATTCACACGTAAAAATACTGTAGGTCTCACTTTGGAGAGGAAACGTGTCTCCAGAAAAGATTGCCTGGGCTGCAACATGTGCATAACGATTTGGAGAAAATAAATAAATTTACCCCATAGATGCATGAAATGTTCTGCTTTATTTGTTGTGGGAGCTATATTTATAATAAATGAAAGACCTATAACATGAAAGATTGTTTCAATAATTAGAAGATGAATATGACTGATTATTGTACTTTTGAATGACACTGACAGAACTTAATATTTAATGTAGTGAGCTTGTAAATGGAAAAAGGGCTGGGGTTTTTTTCTTTTTCATTTGTTTACAGGATGGTTGTTTTTTTTTGTCTGTTTTTGGGTGAAACATGTGGGAGCTGGTTTGAGACAGACTGTCTGTCTGTGTAGCAGACGGCCCGGTCTAATTGGGCTGCTGCGAGTCGAAGTGGAGATGAGGGACAGCAGGTGCCTTTGATTGGGAGCTTTTTTTACTCTCAGCCACCAGCTGTGGACCTGACTGTCATAAACAACCACTGATGTGCATCACATCCTCTGTCGCTGTCAATATCTATACAGTATTTCTAATTAATGGCCCCTTTAATGTTACAGGGCAGGCAAAGGACAAATTACAACTATGTAGTGAGATGCTTGTAAAAGGTCCCTCTCTGATTAAGGCAATATTTAACAGTGCCCGTACTTCTTTATCTTCCTTTTCCTTTTGTAGGAGGCCTATATTGCAGACCTTGATGCTAAGAGTGGAGCCAGCCTCAAACTCACTCTCCTTAATCCGCGAGGCAGAATCTGGACCATGGTGGCAGGCGGCGGTGCCTCAGTGGTGTACAGGTACTCAGTCATAGTGCTAACATACACACTAGAATTCATGGCTCTCAAGACTAAACAATCTTGTTTAGCCTAAACAATCTCTAGTATTGATCACCATTAAATTCATTCCTCTGTGCATAATTGGGTTTAGCATTAGGGGAGAATGCCAGAGATGCAGTAGGGATACTGATAGTGCAGCAGTTTAGACTCTGCCCATTCAGCTGCCAGCTAAATTGGATTCCTAGATGTTGCTGTTTTACTGAGAGTCTGGAAGAAAGAGCGGTGCCTCACTCGCTCTGCCGTCTGTCGGGGGTGTAGAGCGGGACTTGCAGACCCATCAGGCGTGACTAATTATTTCCCCTGTGCACTGTTAAGTTGTATCTGTTTACAGTGCAGTATTAAATGAATAAAGGGGATGTGTTCTGGAGGTCTGTTTTTCCTGAAGTTGTGTTTATTGTTGCAGCTGAAAATGCCCCATATAAGAAAAACAGAGCTGTGGTGGCTTTTGTTGATCTGTTTCTTCTCTCTTTTCTATCTCTTTACTAATATGAAACACCCTCAGTGACACAATCTGTGATCTTGGTGGGGTTAACGAGCTGGCCAATTATGGAGAGTATTCTGGAGCACCGAGTGAACAGCAGACCTATGATTATGCCAAGACCATCCTATCTTTGATGACGAGAGAAAAGCACTCTGATGGTGGGAATTGTGTAAACTTTCTTACTTTCTTTCTTTCTTTTTGTATTATTAACAATATTATTTCTATATGAAATTATTTCCATATTAATGTGTTCCAGGGAAGGTTTTGATCATCGGAGGAAGCATTGCAAACTTCACAAATGTTGCAGCAACATTTAAGGTACAGTGTGCATTTTGTTTGCATGGTGTTAATATATCAATATTTCTTATTTAATGTCATGTGTTAATTGAGCATCTCTGTCATTTTGGACAAAGGGAATTGTTCGTGCTATCAGAGATTATCAGGAGCCACTGAAGGAGCATGAGGTCACTATTTTTGTGCGGCGTGGAGGCCCCAACTACCAGGAAGGTCTAAGAGTGATGGGAGAAGTTGGTATGTTTTTCCTGATATGTTATAAATTTAGGCTTCATATTGTAATCTATCAATGTAGTCTTGAGACTAAGCACCTGCCAGCTGTTACACACCAGTTAATTCGACTCTGGACCTTTCTCCACAGGAAAGACCACTGGCATCCCAATTCATGTCTTTGGCACAGAAACCCACATGACTGCCATTGTTGGCATGGCGCTGGGCCACAGGCCAATTGCCAACTTGCCTCCTATTGCTGCCCACACTGCCAACTTCCTCCTCAACTCCAACAGCAGCACATCGGTATGACACGCACTGGCCTGATAAACCATCAAGATATTCTTGCAATTCACTGTGAAGTGTATTTACATCAGTCAGTTCCCTCAAATGTAGTTTACATGCCACAGCCTCTGTTTCAGTCACTATTATCTTGTCCTCATAGTGAACCAGATTACACAGTTCCCTGCATTGCTCTTATATAAAGAGCATTGCAGGGATCTGTGGGCTGCTTTAGTCGTGAGTCTGCAGTTGGAAGTGCAAGGTTGTAGCGCGCCGCTCGAGGCATCCATTAAAAATGTGCAGTGCAAGATTTCAGCAAAGGAAGTGCGTGTGTGTGCATGCGTGTTTGTCTTTGCTTCAGATGTGCGCTACAACAGAAGAACAAAGTGAAATGAAATATGAATTGTCCTACTGGGAATTGGTGTGAATAAATGTGAAGTACTAGGAAACTGGGGTCATCAACAAAAACTATTTTTAATAGATTTCCAGGACACATGCACATCAAGTGCACGTGATCTCAACTTATCCAGCGGCTCTACCATTTATCACAGCTATCACAGCTAAAGCTGTCCCAACTAGGCTGTCCTTACTGAGAAACGGTTTTTTTTGAGATATGCGAGGGGAAAAAAAGTTACTTTTTTCTTCTTCTTTTTTTTAATACTTTCTAGACGCCAGCGTCCAGCAGGACTGCTTCTTTCTCTGAAAACAAAGGCAAAGTTGAGAGTTCACCAGCAAAGAAGCCTAAAACTGGAGCCCCCGTTGGTGAGAAACACCCCGACCATGAGATTACACAATAAATGCCAAAACCTTTCTGTTTGTCATACTTGCATCCATCACTGGATAGTAGGTAGAGGCGTTGTATGTATGCACAGTTGACTATAGGTATTATAGCGCCCTCTGTGGTCAGCAATAGGTTTCTGCAAAAACTATTTCCATGCTTCCACTTTCAAATTTCATTTTCATATTTTCCAAACTCTGGGAGAAAATGGAGGTTACAGTGTTTTAATACAAGGACTCACATATCGATTTTCTTTTTTTTTATGTCCAATTTTATTTAAACACTGCTAACAGTGCCACCAGTATCTAAGAGTTTTCCTTTCTCTGTAGGAAAGGCAACTACCCTCTTCACTAAACACACAAAGTCGATAGTGTGGGGCATGCAGACTCGTGCAGTACAGGGCATGCTGGACTTTGACTATATCTGCTCCAGAGCTGAGCCATCTGTCGCAGCTATGGTCTACCCATTCACGTATGTATGCTGCGCCTGTCCTCTTTAGCTTATGTCTGCTCTCAGTGTAATGCCTGTTTGCTGTAATATAACTGTAAGAACCTCTGAGAGTACTGTACTGTTTTTACTGTTTCTTATATGCGCTTCTTGTTGGCTGCCTTCCAGTGGAGACCACAAACAGAAGTTCTACTGGGGACATAAAGAGATCCTCCTCCCTGTGTATAAGAACATGAGCGATGCCATGAAGAAGCATCCAGATGTAGATGTGCTCATCAACTTTGCCTCTTTGCGCTCAGCCTTTGATAGCACCATAGAGACCATGCAGTACCCACAGGTACCCAGCTGCAGCATCTGTGGCCTATAAAAACTTTAATAAGGGCTTCACAGTTAAGCATTTCTCTTTGTTTGTCTTCAGATTCGCACCATTGCCATCATTGCTGAGGGAATCCCTGAAGCCCACACTAGGAAGCTTATCAAGACAGCAGATGAGAAGGGTGTCACAATCATTGGACCAGCAACTGTTAGTTTTTCTTCACCTCTAATGAGAATTTACCAGATCTTTCTGTTTTGTTGTTGTTTAATTTAAGTAAACCACCTTTTGTTTTGTTTTGTCCAGGTTGGAGGAATCAAGCCAGGCTGTTTCAAGATTGGGAACACGGGAGGCATGCTGGATAACATCCTCGCCTCCAAGCTGTATCGCCCAGGAAGCGTGGCCTATGTGTCCCGATCAGGTGGCATGTCCAATGAACTTAACAATATAATCTCCCGCACCACTGATGGTGTATTTGAAGGTGTGGCCATCGGTGGGGATAGGTACGTATGTGCTTTTTGTCTCTGGATTTAAATGTGGTGTGAGCTGGGACTTAATTCATAATTCTTCTTCAGATACCCAGCCTCTGTGTTTACGGACCATGTGCTGCGCTACCAAGACACTCCTGGAGTAAAGATGATTGTCGTACTGGGAGAGGTGAGGAGTAAATGATCACACACTGGTGCTCGGAGCTTTAAACTGTTGTTGGCTGCTAATTTTTGACTGTCTGTGCCCTTTAACAGATTGGTGGCACAGAAGAATACAAGATCTGCCAAGCTATCAAACAGGGCAGAATCACAAAGCCAGTTGTGTGCTGGTGTATTGGCACCTGTGCCACTATGTTCTCCTCAGAGGTAAGAGGGCAGATTTAGTGTTTGATGCATATTAAACAGATGAATAATGAGACATTCCAGAAATTAATTGTCGCTTTAATTGTGTTCTTCAATGTGTTACACAATGTGTTCAGGTTCAGTTTGGCCACGCAGGAGCTTGTGCCAACCAGGCCTCTGAGACAGCAGTAGCTAAGAACAAAGCTCTGAAGGAAGCTGGTGCATTTGTCCCTAAAAGCTTTGATGAGCTTGGGGATATCATCAAGTCAGTGCATGTTCATGAGGGGAGGGTTAATATTCTTATGCAGTGATTCTTGATCTAAATGTAATGAATTTTTGTGTTATTTTTAATTTTGCAGCTCTGTATATGATGACCTAGTTGCGAAGGGAGTTATTCAGCCAGCTGAAGAGTTGCCTCCTCCCACTGTACCAATGGATTACTCGTGGGCAAGAGTGAGTATGCCAGAAAGAATAACTTTTTAAGAGCAGAGCTTTTAAAGGGTGTGATGGCAGTTGTTTTTCATTTTTCTCATTGATTTTGCCTTTCAGGAGCTCGGTCTGATCCGTAAGCCAGCTTCTTTCATGACCAGTATCTGTGACGAGAGAGGTCAGGAGCTCATTTATGCTGGCATGCCCATCACTGAGGTCTTCAAGTCAGAAATAGGTCTTGGAGGCACTCTGGGGCTGCTTTGGTTCCAGAGGAGGTCAGGCTTGTAACTCAGCCATAAATAGCTCCGGAAAAATCTTTGAACTATGCAACCTTTTTATGATATTTCATCATCTTTGTGTGCAGGTTGCCGAGGTATGCCTGCCAGTTCATCGAAATGTGTCTAATGGTGACTGCGGATCACGGCCCTGCTGTTTCTGGTGCACATAACACTATTGTATGTGCCCGAGCTGGCAAAGACCTCATCTCCAGCCTCACCTCAGGCCTTCTCACCATTGTAAGACACCCACACCTGTCTTTGATCTATTTACTTGATTTATATAGCTATAAAACTCAACCACCTAAATGTAATCTATGTCTTTCTTCCTGTAATTGTTTTTTTAGGGTGACCGTTTTGGAGGCGCTTTGGATGCTGCAGCAAAGCAGTTCAGCAAAGCATTTGATAGCGGCATGCTGCCCATGGAATTTGTGAACAAGATGAAGAAGGATGGCAAGCTGATCATGGGCATTGGACACAGAGTCAAGTCGGTGAGTACCATGGCTACTTAACGTGTGAGCATCTGATACAGCATCGTGTTATTCTGGCTAAACTAAGTATTTAAACTAAGTATTTAAAAATACAAGAAATATAGATGTGCACCATATCTAATAATTCTTAGATCATGAGCTAATACTGATAGAGGAAGACAGCAATTTTGACTGGGGAGAAGAGATGTTGAAATTGAATTGTCTGTGCTTTTCAGATTAACAATCCAGACATGAGAGTCCAGATCTTAAAGGACTTTGTGAAGCAGCACTTTCCTTCCACACAGCTGCTGGACTATGCTCTGGAAGTAGAGAAAATCACCACCTCTAAGGTAAGCTTGGAATAGCTTTTGGAAAAAACTAATTTCTTACATTATAGGGGACTTATTCTAATTATTTCCAGCTCCAAATTGTTGGACTCTACCAAAGTAGCTTTGCATAATTCGGTTCAAAATAATCTTTATCATCCAGGGCCTTGGTGCTGCCAGTCCATCGTCTGTCTGAAACAAGTGATTTTAGCTTCTCTTCACTTTTAACGTCACAATCACTTTAAGCGGAGCTTCGTCTCATTGGCTGCCTCCATAATCAATGAAATTTGGGATATCACCTGTTTTTCACATCTGTATCCAGCAAAGAGCAGAAAAAACTGAAGCTGAATGTTTAGAGCCGTCTAAGCGTTTGGCTAACACAGATTATATTCTAACGTCATTATTTGAAACTCTTATCATGTTTAATATTAGTATTTCTTATTGCAATAATGTCTTTATATAGAGGGAGAAAGGGAGATTAATGAAGGGTATGAAAAGTCCACTTGTAATGATTTCATGCTGTGCTTGTGTTGCCAAGAAACCCAACTTGATCCTGAATGTGGATGGCTTCATTGGTGTGGCTTTTGTGGACTTGCTCAGGACTTGTGGTGGATTTACACGGTGAGCCAGTTTCTCTTTAAAGTTTAAACCAGGTTTCTCTTAAGAATGGCACTTTAACTAGAATTAAGGGATAGCATAGTTTTTCTTCCAGGCTTTTTAATAAAATGATTACTTAGGAAGATGTGCTGAAACTTGTTGGGATTATGTGACAGAAGCATGTCTATATTATTAAAAAGCCCTTTCCCATGTCTATCACACATTCACAGGGATGAAGCAGATGAGTTTGTGGAAATTGGTGCTCTGAATGGCATCTTTGTCTTGGGTCGCAGTATGGGATTCATTGGTGAGTTAACTGCGTGCATGGCAATGTCTGCAAGACAGCAAACACTTCTACTTTGTATGATAACCAGTCTTTGTTTTATATATCTCCTTAAGGACACTACCTGGATCAGAAGAGGCTGAAACAGGGTCTGTATCGCCACCCTTGGGATGACATCTCCTATGTACTCCCAGAGCACATGTCTATGTAATCAGAGGGACTAAACCGTATAGCAGCAGCTTTTGGTCCCTCACCCTGCCATCAGTACCCCTGCACATACTGTGACATCATCTCAAATCAGTGCCATAACATAGGGAAGATGTTACGATTAATATAGCTGTAAATGCAAAGTGGTGGGAAGAATTTAGTTCTGGAAACCTGTCAGCGCTGCTCACATGATTAATATATAACCTGCTAAACTGTGAACCTTCCGTCTTAAAATGTGTTTTGGAGAGCAATCGGATGAGGTATACAGTGGAGGAAGTAAACAGAAAGTTACTGATGACTAGAGAAGTACTGTTGTTTACCCCCAAATACTACATCAATATATTAAAGTAGCATGTGTGTCTGTGCGACAGTGTTTCATGTTTCTGTGCTGCTCTCTTCACTGTGCCATTTACTACAAGAAGTGAACATGTAGTGCAATAATTCCTATATAATATCAGAACATACTGTACATCAGATCTGTATTTGTGTACATATGAATTAATACTTAACTAACCAAATGGTACAAGAATGTTATAATTTGCATTTTCTGTACTGCCTTTGACACAGTAGTAATGAGTGATGCTTGTAGTCTGCTTACTGTGGGTGATGGGACCATTTTTATGAGTCATTCCTAGCAGGTGCTGCCATTTGCAGTGTGCAGGAAATGTTCTCTCCCAGCTGGTACAATATGAGGGAGTATTTTTTGAAAGCATTAAAATGGTCAGATAATGTTATTAGTCATAAGAACAACTAATATGTAATTAGTGGGGGGTTTTGTTTTGTTTTTCCTCTTACCTGGTTATTTAAGAGGCTGCCATTGCATATGATAAATGAGACACAGTTAGTAACAAAAAGCTAAATTATTAATAAAAATATCTTTGAGCCAGCACAATTGGGGTTAAATAAAATGTATTATTTTTGTATAATTAATGAGGTATGGTTTTTATTCATTCTGATTTTTAATTCTTCTGAGAGCAGTTTTGAAGGTTGTTTCATGTCTGGTGTGAAAATCTTTTCAGAATGACTGAACTTCTTTAGAAAAAAAAAAAAAAAACAAGGTCCAAAAGGGTATCTATATGTGGCAGGCATCGCCAGTGTTATCCATTATGCAGTTGTGGTTAAAAAGTGTATCAAATCTGTGAGAAACCAGAAACGTGTTTTCAGTGTCTTCATGTTTTATGTTTTTTATCTTTGAGTGCGAGCTAAGTGTTCCTGTGTACTGATTTGTTGTATGTTGATAACGGTATAATTAAGTACATTAAAATGTAATCATTAAAATGTATCAATGCATGTGTTTGTCTTTATTCACAAGGGGGCGCCAGAACCCCACGGGATTAGTATCTCCTCCAGGAATGGGGATTGTTTTCTTCTTTAGTCTTAAGAGCTTTTGTGAAAACCTTAACATCTAAACTTAAAGAAGCCTAGTATCCTTCTGTTTTTAAGCTGTTGAGACTAATGTGTTCTGGGTGACATTACATGGACTTTTCCCTCAAAGGTAAACGTGTAATTTAGGATATTCGGAAGCCACTGACTGGACAACGGCTGAATTCTCCCAATTATTTAGTAAAATATTACACAAAAGCGAAAAAAAGGAAAAAAAAAAAGTTTTTTAAATCACTCCAGCTGTTTTGAGGTACACACGTGTAGACAGGGTTATGAACGTGTCGACGTGTCGTGAGACAAACGCAGTTACATCATGACTTAATAACAAGGTAGCGTCACTGTGCATTTGAGTGAATTAGGTATCTTACTGTCCTGTATAATCACTGCGAGTTTACTTGCTTTGCCCTGCTGAGAGTTAATTGTATCGCCTTTAGATGTAATTCTCAAATCACAGAGACATTATTAGACGGGGACGTTTTTGTTTCAGATAAATGCATTGAACGGCTTTCATATCCACTGCGAACGAACGATGTTAAAGTGATTACATACATATTTGGTGTATTTACAGCGTGCTTGCTCTGAGCCTGCAGACTGAAAACAATTATGTTTTCCTGTCCATGTGTAGACAGGTAGGAACGCCTTTTACTCAGTGCGCATGTCAGTGACTCTGTTTATTTACAAAAAAAAGCCGCGCAAAAACAACACTTTAAACTTAATGTATGACAGTACATGTTTAAAAAAAGGCCACCAATTTTTTGCCTATTGCATTAAGTAATTGAAAATTTATCCATTGTGTCCTGTGTGTTAAATGCTATCATGTGCTGCACAGACCAGAACGCTAAAACTAACAATAAAAATAACCTCTTTTTTATTTTAAACTAAGGTCTTTTCTTCTAAAATTAAACTAAAAGCTGAAAAAAGGGGTGATTTGAAGCGGCTTTTTAAAAGTAAACCGTCCCCTTTTCGCCCCGGAAGTGACGCAACGAATACGAAACGCACTTCATTGTTCTCCGCTTATATGTCTCCCCCGTTCCGTAGCTAGTTTACTTCATTTCCCACCACTGCTCATCTCCAGTGCTGGCAGTAGAATGGCAGCGGCGGCACCCAACCCGGAGGACTCCACCAGGAGCAGCGGTAGCAGCGGCACCAGCACGCCCAGTGCGCTTGCTGGAGACGGAGACGCGGAAGAGGCCGAGGAATTCACCTCGTCTTCCCACTGCTCGGAGCTTTCGCGGCGGCAGAACGAACAGAGAAAGCAGGGCTTATTCTGCGACGTGACGCTGGCCTTCAGCAGCGGGGCGGCAATGGGCAGCCTCCAGAGCTGTGAGTTTTCAGCCCACAGGTCTGTCCTGGCTGCGGCCACCGACTACTTCACCCCACTGCTGGGGGGACAGTTTTCCGAGTCCTTGTCCGGACGGGTGGAGATGAAGGAGTGGAGCTCAGAGCTGGGGCCGGACCCCGAGACGGTGGAGAGTGTTATCCAATATATGTATACGGGAGAAATACGCGTCAGTACCTGCAATGTGCATGAAGTTCTGGAGCTGGCTGATAGGTATGATCAGTTTAATTTCGCATCTTTTCTTTTTTCTTTCAGAAAGATGAATTAACTATGCATGCTATGCATTGGGCCTTCCGTAGAAGTATTGTTTTTGCGCACTGCTTGCAGAAAGAAGAGTAAACAGAATGCTTCTATGTAGTTGGCAGGAAATTTCATTGTCTAATCTTTACTGTATTTCCTTTGTTTACTTTGTCAGGTTCCTGCTGCTGCAGCTAAAAGATTTCTGTGGAGAGTTCCTTAAGAAGAAGCTGAGTCTGACCAACTGTGTGGCCGTCCACAGCTTGGCTCACATGTACACCCTGGACCAGCTGGCTCTGCGGGCTGCAGACATGATCCGCCGCAACTTCCACAAGGTTATCCAGGATGAGGAGTTCTACACGCTCCCCTTTCACCTGGTGCGTGACTGGCTATCAGATGCAGAGATAACCGTGGATTCTGAGGAAGTGCTTTTTGAGGCTGTGGTGAAGTGGGTGCAGAAGAACCCAGAGGAGAGAAGCCGCTATTTTGAAGAGCTGTTTCGTCTCCTGAGGCTACCCCAGATCAAGCCCACCTACCTGACCAGAGTGGTGAAAAATGAACGACTGGTGGCATCCAACGAGGCCTGCCTGCGGCTGGTGTCGGAGGCAGTAGAGGGCCATGCTATTAGATTTGAAAACCTCAAGTCGGCTGATATGGAGTTCTGGTCTTCGCACATGGCCTCCTTTCAGCCTCGCTTTGGTCAAAATATGGACGTTATCATGGTAGTAGGTGGAGTTTCGGAGGGAGGCGACTACCTTAGCGAATGTGTGGGCTACTTTATTTATGAGGACCGTTGGGTCAATCTGCCTCACATCCATAACCATCTGGATGGCCACGCCATCGCTGCCACAGAGTCCCATGTCTATGTAGCTGGTTCTATGGAGCCAGGCTTCGCTAAGACTGTGGAACGTTACAACCCTAATCGTAACACCTGGGAGCAGGTGAGCAACTTGACCACACGCAAGCACTCCTTTGGCCTGACTTGCATTAAGGATATCTTATACAGCATTGGTGGCCATGGCAACTTCAGCCCGGGTTTCAAGGATGTCAGTGTGTATGAGCCAGAGCAGGACAAATGGCACAATCTGGAATCTGCTCCCAAAATCCTGCGAGACGTGAAGGCAGTGAGTGTGGAGGACCGCTATGTTTATGTCACAGCACGCACACCCGTCGATACAGATAATGATGACGGATTGAAGACGGTGACCACTCGTTATGACACAGAGAGTCGCCAGTGGCAGGATGTTGACTCCCTGCCTCTTATTGACAACTACTGTATCTTCCAGATGGCTGTGGCATCCACTAACTTCTACCACACAGCCTCCTGCTGTCCTAAAAGCTACACAGTTCGGGATGAGGTTGCCAGGCAGAAGATTAGTGTGCGCATCTCTGATGAGATCCTAGAAAGCCTTCCACCAGAGGTAACCAGCATTGAGGGTGCTGCAATCTGCCACTTTGATGAGGATGTTTTCATCATCGGGGGCTGGAAGAACAGCGACGATGTAGACAAGCAGTATCGCAAGGAGGCCTACCGTTACTGCGCCGAGAGGAAGCGATGGATGCTGCTGCCACCCATGCCTCAGCCTCGTTGTCGAGCTACTGCCTGCCACGTCCGCATCCCGTACCGCTTCCTGTACGGCTGCCAGCGGTACCCCATGCCCCAGAACCTTGCCCGCCAGCGAGATCGCATGCAGCAGATGCAGCAGCTTCACCGGCGCACCCTCACCCTGCGCCGGCAGCTCCAGTCGCAGATAGAGTGTTGAACTGTCCACTGTGACTTTGTCCGAAGATTTCCTGCAAACCCCAATTTCAATGCAGCTACCATTGTCCTCCACCTTGAGTCATTCACTAAAGCAGGTCCTGTTGCTCTCGTCCTGGATTTCATTAATCTGAACTGTGTGTCATCAGCTTTCATGCTGTGTTTGTGTTATTGGCTCATTTGTGGAAAGCCATGAAATATGTGGGCAGGTGTGTGCTGTCCTGCTGGTGGTCCGTGAGGAGGGATGTGATTATAAATATGTGAATAAGAGTGTTATAGTGCAGCCAACAACTAAATATCTGTTAGCCATTTATGTTGTTAAAGAGGCTGTTTATCTCTTTATACGTAAATAGTATAAAAGCTGTATATGTATACATTTCTATGGATATTTTACATTCCTTTATTGTACTGGAAGACAACGTGGCATTAGTAATAATTGCATTCCTGCATTCTTAATGAATTCTCATTCCATTGTAACACTGTGACAATCGGTCCAAACCCCTTGTATCTTAACTGCTCTGTTACTACGGCTTTGCTTGTTACTGTACAGGCACAAAAACTAAATATGAATTAACACGAGGAGGTTGTTAATCATAAAATCCTGTAGACTAGTTGTAGACAGTTATATATTTGTGTGACTTTTCTTGCTCATGTAACAATAGTAATGTTTCTCCAAGTTTCTGACGAGGTGAAAAGATGAGAGGACCGTAATATCCCAAAATATGTGATAAGATGCAATGAAATCATTCCTTTGAGTAAGCTAACATTGAAACAATCTGCTCTGCAACTGCATTAAGGACCAATCAGCAGCAGCAGCTTAATCATTCCTTTTTTTTGCACTTTGGTTATCTATTGCCCAGTGCATTCCCATTCATTCAAAAAAGACATATTTAATCTTTATGAGTGTGGGAGGATGTGTAGGGCTTGGTTATCACTCTGCAAAGAATGGGAAAAGCTTCTGTGGAACGCCACTCTTTAACTTCTAAAGTCTTTAAAAAGTTGCCATTGCACTTTGAATTGTTTTGTTTATTTCATATCAGACGAGCTGATTGTATATTGCAAAGGCTTTGTTTTAGCTGTCTTGCAGTCAGTGAGATTTAATCTTCTTGGAAACAACAATGTTATCATTGCTGGTGGATTAGTTTCCAACATTAAATGTCTTGTAAAAGTTTGGTGTATATTGGAGTTCTGTCTGTCGGAAGACTCCTTTTACCCGCCAAAGAGACGTAGAAATGAGAAAAACAAGGAATAAAACTTTAAAACAAAAAAGGGATTGTTTTATGAATGTGTTGTGACTGACATTCAGAAATTCCCACTCAAGCAGCGCTAATTATAGCAGTATAGGGTTACGGAGCGGAGAAATGATATTCATTTCCACTTTATGACCTAACATAAATGGCACTGCAAATATTAACTGAAATAAGCTATGTAATTTGCTTTGCATGTGATAGTCAACACTTTGTGTCCTTGGATGTATGAAATGCTAATGTCATCTCTTGAAATTAAAGTTGTTTTGTAAGACATTTGCTTGCTTTGCATTACTGGATTGTGTACAGTCCAAAAGTCAGTTATTTTAGTTGACAGAGCTAAATGTGGGAAACATTACAGTATTGGTTTTTCTTTTGGCATTTTAAGAGGGGAAATCACATATCATTTATGAAAGGAAAACGGTTCAATCATGTAGCATGAATATTCTAACACTATGTTAAATTACTGGTAATTTTTTTTTTGCTTGGTTTCAAAAAGAAGTTACACCCTTGAAACCCTGTCACTGTGCCATTTAATTCGCAATATTATAACCATTTTAATAACACGTAGTGAAGGTCATATTTCAGTCTTGTTTAACATTAACATTAACTATTTACCACGTAAAATAGTCACCAAAAATCTCGACAGTAACGACAATACTGGTGTTTCAGATTAAGTGGTGTCTCAGATTCGCTGGTGACAGTCAAACAGATGTGTCGTACACTTCTTTAGGAGCTGCTAACGACCAACCGGGAAAATCTATAAATATTTCGTCTTTACAAATGCATTTATTTGCCTTTTGATTTTTTTAACACGACGCAACAGTCTGTTTTAATTTATTTTGGATAATAAAAAAAGCGTGCTAGCTTAGCTGGTGCCCGCGCCGATGCCTGTTCATATACTGTTTGGAAAACGTTATTGTCATCATTATTCTCCCCACAAACTATCATTTGATTTGAGAATGGTCGGCACTACAACTAAAGCATATACTTTATATTATCTGCACTAGATGGAGGGGATGTGATTGTGCTGTGTGACAGTCCAACCAGATTAACCTGTGACACCAGCATCTGGACTAAATCACCTCGTAAGTCACCTGTTTCATGTTCAATACATCAGACAAGACCTCTGCAACTGTCGGTGTTTTGTGTAGTGTGTATTCCCATTTTATTCTATTTAGGATGCCTTAAATAATTTATTCACAAAACAGAAACCAATTGATTTTAGCAGAATGTGATGCTGTTAACAGTAAAGCAGTATTAAAATTCTGCTGGACATGGAATACATTTAGACTTTTATTTTCTTCTAATACCTTTGTACTTTCTACTCCTTATATTTACTGACTATTTCACGTCACCACAGGCTTTACCCACAACAAACTGATTTCAGTTTAATAGTGTATTCATCAACAGCGCTTACTTCATATGACTGATGTAGAGATGAAAAAGGCAAAACAACAACAAGCAAACAGGCATGTTATTTATGAATTATTTAGAGCATGATGCTCTAGTTGAGGATGGGAGGATGATTAATATAACTGAGATATATTCATATTTCATATTTCAGTTCATATTTCCTTGAATTCATGTTATCCCTTTATTACTTGGCATGAGGTTTGTACAAAAATAGCTGGCAGAAATGTTCTTTAAGGCACTCTTTGTCTTTCTGCCCTCTTTTCAGAGGTTGTACTTTTTCTCCAGTTCACACTTATCTATTAACATCACCTCTCTGATAATTTATTAGAATATGAATATAGTTTTAACTCAGACTCTGATGTTATCCTTGGAGCAGCTAAAGTATATCCCACAACTTACTTTGTTACTATACCAGTAAAATTATTCTGAAGATAGTAAACTGAGAATAAACGCGTGATTATTTTTTAAATGTATTGTGTAGTTTATCTGTAAAGAAGCAGTGCGTAAAACACTGACCAGTTGCAGAAGTCATGTCTCATCTATTGAATATGAAACAGAAATCCTTCATTTGCCGAACAGTTTAACGTTGATGAAATTATGAGCAGGCATCATTAGAGTCTTCTGCATTGCTCTTTCACGTTGCAGCGTGGGAACGTAGCCTCTTAGAACGCGCATGCTCTTTCTGTCAAAGGCAATGCGATATCGCGGACAGCTGTGATGTTGTGTTAGAAAAACAAAAAATAGCAAAGGAATTCAAGACGAAACAGATCTGCTGTTGCCGTGTAGAATAAATAATAAGCGTATACTGACAGCTCACGATAGGAGGCTTTAAAAAAAATCAGACGTAACGGATTTTTCGTGAGGATGTACCTGTGAACGCAACTCTCGTGAGACTTTGTGAGATTGAACATGGCGGCATACACTAGCTAGAACCTAAACAAAACTTCTGATCTACTTATAAGACTAGTCTCTCTTCAAAATCCTGGAATCCCCACCATTTACTGACCTGGGTGAATAGGAAGACTTCATTGGTGTCTTTTTACACCGAATTTTCACCATGAGGAAAAACAAGAACAAACGTCAACCTACCAAACGTAAAACTGCCAGTCAAACACAAAAGTCCAAAAGACCTCGTAATGATTCACCAAAAATGACAGAAAAGGACAGTTCTGAATTGACACCATTCGAGATTTTCTTCCAAAAGGTGAGCGATACCCACTTATCAATAGAAAATAACGTCTCCGCATTTGATACCAGACTCTCGCTAATTGAAATATTACACAAAGACATTCAACGCTGTGACCGTCGGTCGAGACTCTCACAGTCCAGCTAAGGTTAGGATAGAGAATAAAATCAGACTTAAATCCAAACAGGATGATCATGAGAGTTAAAGTATATGACTGCAAACTGTGAAAAACCAATCCCACCAATATGAGTACCCATTCTAACCCCCCACTGGTGATGTGGCATGTGGCGAGGAGTGTAAGACTTTCGTTTCGTTATGTTTGTTTGTTTTGTTTTCGTAATGATCTTTTTTTATGTCATTTGTTTTTCATTCATTTATTGTTAATTCTCATTCTACCCTTGGCTCCTCCTCCTAATAATACAGTATGGGGCATAAGCAGGTGCACAGGAAGTTATGAACACACAAGTTTAATTTCAAATACAAGGACTCTTGTCTGCCTCGTGTATTTCCGACTTATCTATTTATTTAGTATTTGACATATTTCAATTATATATACTTCGTTTTGTTTAAAATAAAACACATTTTAAAAAGAGTTAATTCATTGAAAATACAGCTTAAAAATGCATGTTTTTTCACAAATCCTTCAAGCATACTTCTATACTTGTTAGTTTTTTTTCCAGCTAGCTAAAGCCAGAGAAAGTCTTTGGCTAAGGAATTTAGTGTTAACATGCTACTGCTTTCTCCTCTGAATGCTTTTGTTCATGTGAGAACTGCAGAGTCAGCATTAATCCCGCAGCGTTGTCCGTGTTTGATACTCACCAGTCAGGAGATTAAAAACCTGATTTTAGCACCTATCCTGCTGGACTGGTGTTTATCGCACTACTGTCAATTAAATTTAGCCAAACTCTGAGCTTTACACATGCTATAATCAGCACCTGGACTTCAATTCACCATCTGTCTCATCAACATATATTCTGCCTGCACAGATTGAAAAGTTCTCCAAGCTGCACATGAAGGACCGTGACAGGGTACAAGAGATCCTGCAGTCCATGCAGAAGGCTGGCTCCAAAACCCTGCAGGTATCCACATCACTCACTCCTCTTATAAACATATTCACCCCTGTAAGAAAATAGAATATTATTTCTTTCATGATTTTTATCTCGTTTTTGATCCAGGTGATCTCAGATTTTGACATGACCCTTACAAGATTTGAATACAATGGGAAAAGATGCCCCACTTGTCATAGTGAGTACACTCAAAGTACAACAAACTATATATAATAACTCGAATGTTCTGTTACCCTGTGTGTTTATGAACTACACTGACATACAGTGGGTTTACAAACACAAAACCTTCTAAAAGAATGCTCTTTATACACACGGTTTCCAAGCAAGGGTGGTGCAATAAAAACCACTGGAGGGCAACATTTACATATCAAGAACAAAAGATGAGACAAAAGGTGTTGAAGATTGTCAGGCAGCTCCATGGGGTATCTAGAGACTCAGACAACAATTACAAAGGGTGAAAGGCTCTAGACAAGTAACAAGCTCAAGGTTCACACATTCCAAAGTAAAATGGTGATCAGGACCGAATGAGGAACTTCCTCTAAGCAAACTAATGCAAACTAAGTTAGCATTTAATTGGGACTCAGATTGATGAATCCAAATGAACATACTATCGGCATTACTCTATCTTTTCCATTCTATTCCCCACGTGATCTCAGACACACAGTTTGCAGTGCTTACCAAATGTATTAGATGACCTTTCATAAAAACAAGAAAACACAAATGCTTGAGAATTCTATTAAAAACATATACCAACTAAATAAATTAAATGACAAACTGAAATAATGTCTTTATATATATATATATATATATACACACACATATATATATAATGCTGTATACTGGACCTCTCTGGCTTAACTGTGGGCAACTGCGGATTTCAGTCAAATGGTCAAAGAGAAAGTAAAATATTGAGACACAAGATTTCTTGTATTTTTTAAAGAGGATCTAGCAACGGTATAAATCTGAATTATCAAGCCTTAAACAACAAATGGACATTATTCATTGCATGCTAAACTTTTCCAATGGAAAAGTTTACTTTGTAAACTAAGCAGCACTTGGAAATGGGAAAGTTTACAAAGTAATGGAAAAGTTTAGCTTTAGTCTGAGATTCAGAAGAGAAATCTTTATTTGAAAAGGGGGGAGACTGTTTTGTTTTTCTTAAAGACTTTTATGCAGGAAACTCCAGGGAAAGGGAACAGAACAGAGGGGGTAACCGAAACAAGTGGAGGTTTCTCTATTTACATAAGGAGAAGAATAGACACAAAAGCCTGGTGAATGACCGTGGGGGTACCAGTATTTAGAGATACAATAGTGATAAAAGACCAGATGTGAAAGAGTCTAGACAGGTGACAAAATCAAGGTTAACACCTTCCAAGCCAAAGTGGTGATAAGGAATGGAGAGAATAAAAAGCCTCTACAGGGGACTGTTTGCATTTAACGACATGGTATTAACATTAAAATGGTGAGAAACTGTTTGCCTCAGTTTTCAGCAGGTCTCCAGCTGGGTAGAGATCTTGTGACTGTGAAAGCCATAGCTCTGCCTGTAATTCCTCTTCCAATATGGATGACTTCTTCTTGGGAGACAATAGAGAGAAAGGGTGTGGAACTTTTGTCATTATAAGAGGATAAGAGGACAAAAGCCATGCCAGCAAAAAGCCCCCCATAGCTTTTTATTCAGATATGTACAATTCTCTTGGTGTGTACGCCACACATGCATTTGAACACATGTTGAGAATGAAAGATAATACCACCATATCTACACTTATTACACCACTGAATTCATCTTTGTGCATTCATCTTTGTAGTGAGGGGTTTGAAAACCTCAGGCCACTTAACCTAGTTAGTCGATGATGAGATTTTTAATGGAACGGAATCAAGCCTGTATTGGATAAATTGAAGGTGAAGTTTAGGGTAAGTCTGGATCAGGATGTAGGGTAGGTTGGTCTTGTGATCCCTACCACATATGTCCTTGGTCAGTAATAGTAGACTCGATCAGGCACTGACTCATGGTTAATAATAGAAAAAATGCTTATGCTAAAGTCATATATACTGGTGCATTTCCCATAGATCTAAATGTAGAACTCAATTAGCTTTTTTCCCCTCTTTCTATCTTCATATAAAATTAGAATTATTTGAGCCTACTCAGTATTTTTATACGTTTCACAGACCACAATTCAGGGTCTTTAAAATGTTTTTATTTGTCAGCTGTTTGTAGTTTGAGGTCGCCATGCATATAAAAGGTTTTGGCTGAAAGACACATGACTGTCATTTTGTGTATTTGCAGATATTCTTGAGAGGAGTGATGTCATCTCCAGTGATTGCAAAAAAAAGGTAGGCAAAACCTCTAGTTTACGATTGAATATTTTTTTTATAGTGCTTTTATATTAACACTGCATGTTTTAGTACAGTGTCCACTTCAAAGCAGCATTATATATTAAAGTATGATGAGGAGTTTTCTCCCAAATTGTTGTGTGGTGGGAGAAATGGAAACATGCAGTCAACAACCTAGACTATGCCTGTTAATCAGTTTTGTGTAAATATTATCAGGAAAACATGCTGCACATTAAAAATGTGTTTTTCAACAATAAAAGTCACAAAGTGGTTTACAGTACAGAATAAGAAGAAACGGTAACACTTCAAAATCATGACAGACTGTTAAGCTTTAGAAAGGTATTAGAAAGTACTTAAAAATACTACTGAAATTAATCCGCCTTAGTATGTCATTTATCAATGCAGATATCGATTTTTATTCTTGATTTATAAGCTCATCTATAACATGTTCATGGTATCTTTTACAAAGTTTAAGTGATTAGCAACATCATTTTATACCTAACTATATATATTTAATAATTGTGATGTAAGCTCATCGTTTGTGAGTGTGATGAGAGCATTCAGAAATATTGGTTTTAAAACTGACAGCTAGTTAAGGGATGCGGCGTGAAAGGAAAAAGGGTTATTTTTGACCAATACATGATGGATATTATTAGATACAGGCATTCTGGTATTTCTTGTGTCAAATAAAAGTTACTGTATCCAAAAGGTGAGTAAGTACAACATTTGTTTAGTGTTTCATGAGTAAGCTGGTCAACACTCCGGACTGAGCCAGGGACAAAAAAGAACTTTGCACATGAATAATAAAAGTGAAGTATGTAGTGATAATTGAATTGAACCTGAAGGCTTGCTCCCTGTTCATTCATGCAGGGGGTTTAAAATAACACCCCAAATAACTATCCAGAAGCATTGCCCAGATGGCTGCTGAGTGGTGGTGAGACTTGCCAACTCTAGAAGAATTGGGATATTTGCTGATCAGTTTTTATAACACTGTCATGTCCTCTACAGCTGCAGGGGCTGCTCGACAAATACTACCCCATAGAGATCGACACTACGCTGTCAGTAGAGGAGAAGCTGCCTCTTATGGTGGAGTGGTGAGTGTGTACACAGAGCTATGACTTGTGTTTAACAGTGTTGGCAGGGTATTTAATAACTCGACTGTATCTCAGGTGGACAAAGGCTCACGAGCTGCTGGTGAATCAGAAAATTAAGAAAGATGGGTTAGCCAAGGCGGTGAGGGACTCTGACGCCAAGCTGAGGTATGAGCATCCCCGAAGATCTGTTTAGTTCTTGAATGTTGAAAACATTTTTGTAATGCAGCTAATGTGGATTCTTTTTCATGTCTTTTAACAGGGACGGCTACAAGGATTTCTTTGACCACCTGCATGAGCACAGCATCCCCCTGCTCATCTTCTCTGCTGGAATAGGAGACATCCTGGAAGAGGTGATACGCCAGACTGAGGTCTTCCACCCTAATGTCAAGGTCATCTCCAACTACATGGACTTTGATGAGTCTGTGAGTAGCCACACCATATACTATAACCTGACCTCCACTCAGGCATTTAAATAATAATTTGACTTGATCTGTTTGCACAGGGGGTGCTGAAGGCTTTCAAAGGAGAACTGATTCACATCTACAATAAAAGGGAAGGTGCGCTGCTCAACACCGGACATTTCCAGGAGCTGCGCACACAGACAAATGTGCTACTACTAGGAGACTCTCTAGGGGATCTGAACATGGCTGATGGAGTGCAGGACATGGAGAACATCCTCAAGATCGGCTTCCTTAATGACAAGGTAAGCAAAAAGCATGCACGCAGTTATGTTCACTAAAGCGAATTGATACTTATCTATTTTTAATTTCCACAGGTGGAGGAGAGGAAACAATCATACCTGGACTCATATGACATTGTGTTGATAAAGGATGAAAGCTTGGATGTTCCAAATGCAGTTATTCGCTTTCTCACTGAGTAATTGGACCTACCTCAGCTGATAGCTGTAGCCTAAAAGCTGCATGTGTGTGTCTACTGTTCAAACTTTGACATAAATGGCGGTACTTGACCTAGTATTTGCTCTGAAAACGACTTCCATTCTCTTACAAAAAAAGCACCTTTTCAGTGAATTGTAATCTGAAAACAGACACTGTTTTTTAGCACTGCAGTGCCATCTTGTGGTGGCCTGTCGGTAAATACATTTAGGAACAGGGAAAGAAAAGATAGAAAACATATTTCTATATTTAGAGTCAGTAATTTGTAATTACTATTACATTGAAATTATGAGAATATTAGCAAGAAATACAATAAAAAGTTAATAAAGTAGTTATTTTTTGCTACAAATTTTAAACTTTAGGTTCAGTGTTTTTAAATCACTGAACGTCTGATGCTTTCTGTCTATCTGAGTCTGGAATAAAAGAAAAAAAAAATTAAGTTGCTGCTTCTTTCTTCGACTTCTGCCTTGAGTCATTACAGTGGTCGTCATCTCAACTTTGCCTCTCTAACTTCATCTCCAAACTTCTCTTACCAAACATAACATCATAGCAGGTCTCAATACTATGTTTAATCCATTCACTCCAATGATGACCAGCCACAAATCACGCCTGACACTTTTCTCCACCAACTCCATCCTGCCTACACTCTCTTGTTCACCTCTCTCATCCCTTAACTCAAAGTAAGTATTAAGAAGAGCTGGTTGCCATAATAATGGTTTACAGTGGGTTGACTCATATGACATTGTGTTGATAAAGGATGAAAGCTTGGACGTCCCAAATGCAGTTGTACGTTTTCTGACTGACAGTAATTAAACTGACTTGATATTGGAGATTCTGGGACCATCAGCTGAGAAGGCCCAAGCTGGCCCAGAAACTTTCAGCTGGATTGTTACTGAAAATCACTGAAGAATTTTCAACACTGTCTATCACCCCTGCTTTTAATCTAAAAACAGACTTAAAAAAAAAAAAATCAACTGCAATTTTTATTTGATGTTTGACACTTTGCTTTTAGAAAAATATTTTTGTATTTTTTTTTTTTAGCAATTTGTAATTTTAACTGTTAACTGTTTTCACATAACAGAAATGTGGTGTTACTGTTCTTTCTAAAACCTTAAATTAAGCTGCTTTTGGGCACTCCCTTCAGGAGTCACCACAGTGGATCAGCTGCCTCTATCTTACCCTATTCCCTGGCATCTTCCTCTGTCACGCCAACCCTCTGCACGTCCTCCTTCACTGCATTTTTGAACCTCCTCTGTGGCACTTCCATTTTCCTTGTACCTGGCAGCCTCGTGTTCAACATCATTTGTCAAATGTATTCACTATCCTCCTTCTCCATATGTCCAGAGGATCTCAACGTTGCCTCTCTAACATGTCTCTGTTTTATAACTTGGCATCTGGGTCTCCAAGCCGTACATGATGGCAGGCATCACTACACTCTCGCTGCTGCCCTCCTGTCACAAATCACCGTCAACCTCAATCTCCAGCCACTCCACCCTGCACTCTTCTTCAATTCTCTTGTGCATGTTCAAAAAGTATTTTCTTTGTTGGTCTAATCGTCCGCTGACGGTGTGGCATAACAGTTTATGATTTGTCCTGTTGTCCAAAATAATTACCTATTTATTTTCAGCTATGCCAGAAATAAAACTACACAAACACAGAGGTGGGCAGTGCATTTGCCTGAGACACCGGGGCTGTTGTGCAAGGCCAGACCAATTGAGTTTAGCTCATTGACAACACACAAAGGTTTTTTGTTATAAAATATTTTATTGTACATTGGTACACAGCCACAAACAATACTGTACAACTAGTGTTTTTTGTAATCATTTTTATATTAAGATGAAGGACCAAAGGTAAATCTAAATTGCTAAATCAACAGCAAATCACATGACTTTTGTAACAGCTGAACTATTCTGGAAGTTGGGCCCTGCCCAGATTCTTGGTAAATGACATGTGCCTTCCTTACAGATCTTTTTTCTTCCATCAGCATTTTAAAAGCGCTTCTGGCCACAACATACTGACCATGTTTTTGACATATCACAGTTATAAAAACACTGGTGTAAAAGTTATTAATGATGGCTGAATCTCATATAGCTGCTTTGGGTTCAGAGTTTTGGTAAACAGATGTTTTGTATGGAAAATACAATTTTTCCAACTACAGGGCGAGTTGTCTGAAGTGAAAAGGCCCAGTAGATGAGAAATGAGTCCTGAAAAATTCAGAGCTGCTCCACAACACACTAAAACAACAGTGTTACCTCAGCCATTGCACGCCTGTACTTAATCACCAGTGAAACATGTAGATGTCCTCTTTATAGCTCATCTCTTGCTTGTTTGGACACGTCATCCTCTGTAACCGTCAGTTCATCTTCTACGATCTTGCCATCTTTATTACGGTCTTGATTATCAAACATATCCTTAATAATGCTGTCGGCATCAATCCCCGGCCGAAGACGACCTTTGCCTCCTTGGACCTGGAGCCTGATGAAGACTGAAAACTGGAGAATATTGGAGGAGTGTCTAAGTTATAAAACATTTTTACTGTGTGCAGCAATGTTCTTTTATTTAAAAAAAAAAAAATTAGAAGAAAAAAAAAGTCATTTTAGCTTCTCTTTTTACCTCCTCAAGGGGGACCTGTTTGTCTCCATCAAGGTCCATAGCAGGAAAGAGGGGATCAGGGCCATCCCCGACCCACACAAACATGTAGCCTTCAGGTACACCCTTCTGAAGCTCCACCAACTCCAACTCAAAGAAGAGCACTGCACTCCTTGGAACTCCTCCAGCTGGAGATGCCATTAAAGAAGAGGAAAATTACATGAAAAAGAACAAAAAATAAATACTGTATCTGAGTTTCTTGATGACTGACCTTCATTTTCACCATGGCCAAAGTGGGGAGGGATGACCACTTCTCTCCTCTCGCCTACACACATGCCTCTTAAACCTTCCTCCAGACCCATGATCACATTATTTGCTCCCAGAGTAGTGATAGAAAGTGAATCATACTGGTCCCTGCAAAGTGATTCATAACTATTTTTAACAGAGAACATTTAGGAAAGAAAAAAAAACCTGGAGCCATGCAAGCATACATGCTTTTGTCATAAAGACAAAGATGGTATGAATTTGAGGCCCACGGAAATCTGTCAGACAAGGAGCCAGCAATGATTACATGCATGAGGTGGAGGGTGCAGTGTAGCAGAGTGAACAGCAGAGGGCGCTCACGAGGTGTACAGCAGGGTGCCGTCCATCAAGGAGCAATTGTAGCGGTACTGAATCAAATCGTCAGCTTCACTTCTCATGTTACACTCCTGAGGCTTATGGGTAACTTTGATATTGACTGGATCTTTTGGGTTGTGGAAATCAATGACGTGAATGTCAAAGACGAGCACAGCAGATCCAGGAATGAAGTCTCCTACAAGATAAAATGAAAAAACAAAACAAGAAAAATGACATTTATACACATAGAAGTACAGACGCATGCGTTAAAAATACTTTGATAAAAGTTGAAGTACTGATTCAACTTCTTTACTCAAGTAAAATTGAAATAGTACAGGACCTGAAATGTATTCAAACTAAACAAGTAAAAAGTAACTCTTTTGAAGATGTTTCTATGAGCTATTGTTGTGCAAAACTAACTGAACCTCGTGCTATAGTAATATAATAAAACAATTAGTAAATGAGAATACAAACTTTATTTCAGTCTGAACTGTAATTCTAAAAATTGTACCCAGCTTGAATCAGTTATGCAGAACACGAGCATTTAAGAAGAAAAGCACTATTTTTTTGTTGCATACATTGTAGACGATGACTTTGCCTCCACAGCTTAACAGGGAAATGAGCACAGTCAGGATTAACATGGGATTCAGCAGATGTGGGAATGCTAAGATTGATTGTAGTGGTTCAACGTGGGGAAAAGAATCACAATAATTTCTATTTTGGGCTCTAGCAGATTTTCTTTGTGTACAGACTGATCAGCTGACTTCTACTGCTGCTGCTCTTTGTTTGATTTACACAACTGAATTCAACAAGCTGTAACCCAACATTTCACAAGCTAACTTCGCTGATTTCCATCCCTTACACTGACAGTATACTTTTTACACTGTCTTTATACTAGATGGTATTCAGTTTTCTGAAAAATAATTAAAGTACAGATACCAAAAAATTCTAGTTAAGTACACTAAGTATTTGTATATCACTACTTCCCACCTCTGATGCGCTCACTCATTTGCAGACATCAAACTCACCGACTCCTTTTTCACCATACGCTAAGTGAGGAGGAATTACGACCCTCCTTTTCTCTCCTATGCACAGCCCCTGCAGGGCTTTGTCCATCCCTTGGATCACGTATCCCATACCGATGTAAGTGTTGTAGGTGCTATTTCGCTGGTAGCTGTCAAAGGAGAGTGAGAGAGAGCTTGAAAGAAGCTTATTTGGATGATAGCTTATTTACTTTCTAAAAATGAAAAAACAAACAAACAAAAAAACTCTCAAGTGTACCTCGAGTCAAAGAGTGTGCCATCCTGAAATGTGCCATTGTAGTGGTAGCGGATGTAATCTCCAGTCACTGTTGTGCGCGTGCAGCCTTTAGGCACTTCCTTTGCCTCCACGATTACATCATCCTTGGGGTTAAAGACATCAACTATCAGCACCTCGAATACCAGCGTGGCCTGAGGAGGGATCATGGTTCCTGTTGGGAGGAAAGAAGCATGTTCATGAAAGAAAGTTATTAAAAAAAAAATTAAAACTCATTGAACAAGTGACCACCTAAATCCTTTTTTATCTACTCCGATTCAACTAAGGTTTGTTAAATGATTATTAAGACAACTCTAAAACATCCTCACTCACAATTGTTGAAAATAAATATAAAATAAGACAGTGCAATTTAGACAGTACAAGACAGTAAAAGAGATTGAATAACCATCCTGCAGCTAGCTTAGCCTCTGTTACTGCACTCAGCGCTTAGGAAATCCAAACCCACAAGCATTTACACTCCACATCGAAAATGAGAGGACGCATATCTGTGGCCAACACTGGTTACCAGCAAGACAGCCAATTGAATTTGAAAGTATCCATATTGAAGCTTTGCCCAGCGCAAACACCAAATAAGACAGCAAGGAAGGCCATCCAGTAAAAGTCAAAGTAATGGATTTTACTGTAACAAAATTTTGTCCCTACACACATCCTGGTCTCCATTTTTTTAAGTACGCCCAAAGTTTTAGGATCAACTTTCAATCTTTCTGATGCTTTATTTTCCTTGTACTAGAGCAGGAATGTCAAACTGATTTCACATCGTGGGTCACATATAGAAAATATTGATCTTAAGTGGGCCAGACTACTGATACTCGCCTTTCAGTCACTGAAAATAAGTTTAACTAAACATTTATTTCCCGTGACATCTTAATATAAGAAGTGCTATCTCAACAGCACATCTCAGTTTTTCTGTCAGCACTACTCGTTGGGCTTTAAATTGTAAGAAATAAATGTGCAAAATGAGTTGCTTAGTTGCATTGTTCACATTTTCTAACAAAAGCATGTTTGTTTTTTTTTAGAAAATGTGAACAATGAACCCATTGTAAAAAAAACAAAACAAAACAAACAACCCAGAAATTTAGTAGATGGTGAAAAAACAGTTACTTTTCCTGTAAGTTCATTGTTTATCTATTACATAATTACTGGTGTAGTATGAATGGCCATAGGGGAAGTCTCTAACAGGAGGAAAAGCTGTACAGCTTGTGAATATACTAGTAAACAATCATCAATCAATCAGTCATCATAAAGACACTCATAAATGTCCTCTGACAATTTTTCTGAACGTTAGCACACCAAATCCTACATGTAAAATCAGAAATATATATAAAAATACTGATATTTGAATGTGATATGCAGATAAACATGCAGAAAACATATGAAGTTTTAAACTTAACCCTTTAAAAGAAACTACACAGGTCACTATGATTATTAATAAGAGGTTACATTTTGAGGTTGTCAACAGGTGAATTAAAAGAAATGCCACACTAGCCAAAGACATCTTAATAGTAGTTATTACCGTAGCCATTCTCTCCGTATGCCAGGAAGGGTGGGACGATAATGAGGCGTCTTTCCCCAATACACATGCCCAGAAGACCCTCGTCCATGCCTTTAATGAGGTCACCCTGGCCCAGGTAGGTGTCATAGGTGGCATTCCTCGAGTAACTAAATAAAGAGTTGACAGTTCAAAGTTCCTGATAATCAAAGAAACAAACAAAGAGATGCTTTTCAGCTTCTAATGAAACTTTTGCCCTCTCACCTGGAGTCAAAGAGTTCACCAGAGAGCAGAGTGCCGTTGTAGTGGTAACGGACAAAATCTGATGCTGCAGTTGTTCGCCTGCAGCTCGCAGGTTTGTCGAGAGTGCGGATCTCAACCTTGTCCTTTTCGTTCCAGATATCCAGCAGAAGGACATCGTAAACCAGCACAGCATCAGGAGGGATTATACCACCTGAGCAGAGATAGAGATCACAGTGTCACAAGTCAGCCCACATAATGCCACCAGTAAAGTGCCATCACTGCTGTGCTCCTCTGCACCTGTTCCTATGCTTCCATAGGCCAGATGTGGAGGGACTGTGACCCTCCTGCGCTCGTTGACACACATGCCCAGCAGACCCCGGTCCATCCCTGCGATGAGTCTGCCCAGGCCGACCTGGCTGATGAAAGCTTTGCCTCGATCATAGCTGCAGAGGCGGTGATGGAGATGAGGATGAGAGTGAAAAACAGCGTGAACAAAATAAAAATGGGTTGTGATTTTTTTATTTATTTATTTTATTTTATTTTTCAAGGGAATGGAATGCAAGGGAGGTATGCCATCTACTAACTGCCCGAAACTAACCCGTGTAGATACTAAATCACAGCAAATAATTGCTGTGATTTTCTCAGCTTCACCTCTGCTGAAGCTGAGATGCTACTGACACGTTTGCAGTCATCACTGCTGCAGTAAACATATGTGAAGAAAAATCCATTAAAAGAACAAATAAAATGCGTGTTAGCTTTCTTTACTTCTGTGCTTACTGTAATAACTTTTTTACTGTGTAAGCATTGCCCTTACTGCACAGTGAACCATTTTTAATCACACAGTAACCATAATTTCATTGAAAGCTAACGTTACAAGCAGTTCGTGGGAACTGTAGTCCTTTTCTATACTAACAATTAGCGCTAGTTAGCTCATTCTGAAGCTAAACTAACTGACATTTCGCTGTAACTTCACCTGGAGTCAAACTTTTTCCCGTCTTCAAAGAAGGTACCGTTGAAATGATAACGAACAAAATCTTCTATTTCCACTTCTCGAGGACAAACTTTCGGAATGTCATAACGATCCACGACAACGTCGAGTAACGGACCGGGGCTACAGTTCACAGTCAATAAGTGCGACAGAAGTAAAAGCTGAAAACATGCCAATAAATCCATTTGAAAAGCTGCTCAGTAGAGAGAAAGCCCGTCTGCCCGCCGGTGATGTGGTTCAAGATGTGGAACCGATACAGCAGCAAAAAGTTGAAGCTGGTCTGGCCGTGAAGCTCGTTTAAATGACATAGATGACTTCCGGTAAGGGATTTCAAAATAATAGTCCTCCAAACAAAGAGAAAAGTCAAGTCAAGTCAAGTCAACTTTATTGTCAATTCTGCCACATGTACAGGACATACAGAGAATAGAAACTACGTTACTCTCAATCCCTAGATAAAAAAAAGCAAATGAACATTTAAATATAAGAGTGATTAAAAAATGCAGGTAAAATAATTAAAAAGTAAAAATTTAAATAAATAAATACAATACAATTTTACATATAACAAGAAAGCTATACAATATACAATATACAATATAATGGGTAAATGACATTGGGTGTAAACCAGGCAGAGTAGTGCAAAAAAGACACTTTAATATTCAATATAAAAGTTGATAATGCTTATTTCAACTTTTTCCCCCCTGTAAGTCTAACTTACTTTGTGTGACATAAATAATAATAATTATGATAATAATAATATTATTGTACATAAACTATACAGATTTGAAATATTTAGCATGTAAAGTACAAATATACTTGATTTTATCTTAATGCAGCCTTCCTATTAAACTTCTTACGCTCATGTCTGGTTATCATCTTCGGGTATCAAAAGGGAAGTATGGATAAATTACCACATCTGCTTTGAGAGATAAGTGTTAGCCAGGAAAAGGGACACCTCCGCTTAAAGTGGGACCCTAGGTCACCCTATTTGTCATTAACATTACAGATGCATAATGTGAACGGTAGAACATTATGAAAGTGTGTGAAAACTGAAAAAATAAGATTGTGTGCCAAATGTAGAAACTTCCAGATATGCGGTCTGGCTGTTAAGTGGCACCGTGTGTTCCAACCCTGAATGCAGCACAGCGCACGATCTGAGACACATACATAATTTATTTCTCATTAATAATACTTTATATTTTTTAATGTGGATGGAAAACTAAACACACTTCCGGCCTTATCCCATCTCCTTCAGGCTTGCTTGTCGTATCTTTCTGGTCCTGTACTCCAGAGAGGAGCAGGAGGGGGAGTGGCCCCGGGGCCCCCACCCTCTTTCTAATGGAATCTTGCAAACGTGTAATGCCTGTCCCAAAAGGCCCGGCTCTATGATTTCAGCTCACAAATGAAACGAGCCTGAATTTGTAATCCCGTATCATCTGGTGGCACATTTCAGGGAGGCAGGCTCATGCAAGGAGTTTTCTACGGTTTAAATAGTTATTGCATCCTAATAACCATCTCATCCAGACACCCCGAAGGGCTTCTAGTGGTAACTGCAAAGATTTTGAAATATTGCAGACACGGAGTTCAAATATGCCCACAAGTCATGTGTCAACTATGCGCATGGATTTTTAACCTCACTAGTCTCAGCTTGTCCATTTGCTGGAAATGTCAGCAGAAATCAAGAATCTTCAACTCATAAGACACTTCGTATGAACATTGATAAATATTCATGTAAATTAAAAAAAAATATAAGATTAAAGTAATATTACATCTGGTTTGTTTGCATCTTTTGCGTTTTATGTGGAAAACATTTACCCTTTTCTTCCCAACTAATTCTGTGACGTCTGTGTCAAGCCCCCCAGAATTAACAAGAAATATACCGGAAGTACTGAGCTCTATTTTTAAGGTAATTGCCAAGATTGCATTTTACCGACTGCCAAGCTGCATTTAAAACTTTATATTTTTTAAAACCGTTATATTTTGGAATTTTAAATAAACGAAAAATACTCCAACTTGTAGCGAACCGGATGTTTCTTAATGATATTTATAACAATTAATATTAATTTCACAACCACACTTTTAAACTAAGAAAAGCAGGTTAATCCAGACATTCTAAAAATGCAGCCTTCCAGTAGCTTTTACGCACAAAAACATTAATTGTCATGTTGTTTAAATAGTTTAATTTTTTTTTAAATGAGACTAACTATAAAAATAATATGCACACACGTACTGTGTTCTATATTATTTATCTTAAACGAATATGTATGACCGATGCCATCCTTTAGAAGTAAATACTGTACAGAATGAGCAGAAGACAAGAGATCAATATTTATTTATTTATTTTGATGAATGCTCATTAAAGCTTTTATTCTGAAAATCTTGACTAGATGTTTGCGTTTTCGTCCCGTGTTTTTTACAGGTATCCCACTACGTGCCGACAGACATGAACGATCCCTGTTAAAGTAAAGAAGGAGGTCTCCTGAGCCATTCAAAGCACTGACAGACGGCTGAGGGAGCCTGTGAAGGTAAAGATGCTCACGAGAAGCTTGTTCCTGGCCTTCTTCTTCGTTATTTTTGCGCCGGTGGACGCTCAGTATGAGAAGTACAGCTTTAAAAGTTTCCCTCAGAAGGACATCATGCCGCTGGAATCCGCGTACAACTACGCGATGGAGCAATACGGAGCGCAAAACTGGGCAGAAACTATCAAGTTCCTGGAGCTGAGCCTGCGGCTCCACCGGCTCCTCCGGGACAGCGAGGCTTTCTGCTGCAGCAACTGCAGCTCCGTCAGCCGGGACAACGACACCCTGTTCGAGGATACCAGCCTCCGCGTCATGCGCCACATCCTGCTGAGAGCTGCTTGCCTGAAAAAGTGCAAGGCAGATTTTCCAGTGTTTAAGCTCACATATCCACGGAGAGATTTATTGGAAACTTTCGAGAAAAGGATACCTTATCGTTACATACAGTATGCATACTTCCAGGTGAGACTAAGTGTGGAAGTGAGTTCACTGGGACTCTGGGAGTGTAATGCAAAGTTAGTGCAGTACTTAAGCACGGCATATCACAAGAATATCTTACGCGTAACGGGAGCATTCATTCAACAAAAGCGTCTGCAGTTGGCTTCTCTAGACAGGCTGGCTCGTTTTACTTACCGAGAGGAAATTTCTAGTGGGTTAGCTGTGGAGTGTAATTTCGCCACTACTTTGCTGTGCGCCCTCCTGCTGGCCAAGCAGCAGTTGAGCATGTGCCACGTCTCTTCCAGTGTTCCCCTAAAAACAATCCCCCTATTCTTCTGTCAGAGTGGG
>NW_024582382.1:556675-571940 GCF_018398535.1 Haplochromis burtoni | reverse complement strand
CTTAGTCGGCAAGATCTTTCGCGTAAAAAGTGTGCGTAAAAGTATGCTTGGTCATTAAATTGCCTCCACACTAACAACATCCATGCTGTGGCTGTGGGGGAAATTAATTGAACGTACATCATCAGAAACCCTTTAACTCTGAATCCTAAAAGCAGAATATCTGCTGTGCCCCCCTCTTTCACTCAGAGATTATTCTGCATATTTATTTATTGTTGATTAACCCTCCCCCAAAATGATACCTTTTATTATACTTCAAACTAACAGGGTATACCGACCCACTTCCACGAACATCTGTCCAGATCTTTTACCTGACTCTGGTGTGTGATATCTGATATTATCACTTAGTTTCCAACCACTGCATCTATCAGCTGTTTACTGACTTCTCAAGAAATGATGTGCTCTGACATGTCCTCTTTTAAAAACGTTTACCTTAAAAGTAAAAATAAAAGTATCTTCCTGTAACTCCAGTGCCATGTGTTACATTCTCCCTCAGCTTAACAACCTGGAGAAGGCAGTGGCTGCAACTCACACTTTCCTGAAGAAGAACCCAGATGATGTCCTCTTAACAAAGAACATGAACTACTACAAGACACTGTTTGACGTGGAGGAATATCTCATTGATCACGAGGAGCAGCCATATGAAGTTTGTACCCTAAGCACTGTCATATTGCACCAATGAGAGGTCTGATGTTTGAGTTCTATGTTGTTGTTTTTTTTGTTTTTTTTAAATGAATCTCTTTACTACACAGAGTGTTTTCTTGAAAAGTGTGACGCTCTACAACAACGGAGACTTCAGCAACAGTGCTAGAAACATGGAGCAGGCCATCACACAGTACTTTGAAGTATACAACCTCTGTTTAGCTGGCTGTGACAGCTCATATGAGATTGTGGAGTTCAAAGATTTCTATCCCAGCATGGCGGGTAAGAGGAGAGTCATTCAGGAGCAGTTTAAATTCAGATTATTTGAGGCAAAATAACATTTTCTCCTTCTTGCTTCCATCAGATCTCTATATAAATGCTCTGAAATGTAAATTTAAATGCGAGGAGAACCTGACACCCAGCGTTGGAGGCTTCTTTGTGGAGAAGTTTGTAGCTACTATGTATCACTACCTCCAGTTTTCTTATTATAAATGTAAGAACTATTACCAAGACTTTGGCTTTGTTTTGCAGAGATCTGTGTAATATAATGGGTTTTTTAAAAACATGTATTACTTTGTTTCCAGTAAATGATGTAAAGAACGCTGCTCCGTGTGCAGCAAGTTACATGCTGTTCGACCCCAAAGACCAGGTGATGCAGCAAAATGTGGCGTATTATCGCTTCTACCGGGAGCAGTGGGGCCTCAACGATAATGATTTTGAACCTCGGCCTGTGAGTAAAACAAAAACTGCGCCAGTCTTCATTCATCGGCTCTTCCAGGACTTGAGCGGTTTAGCTGCAGCTCATGCAGGCTGGATTGTTTGGAAGCAGCAGGCGGTGCATATTGCAAAGCAGGAAAATGGTAGCATGAAGCGGTCACGGCGTGAACATTAACACAATTTCAGGGTGGTAATTAGAAACTTGTATAGTTGTGTAGGGCAGATATGTTTTCCTGTCTTTTCTGCAGGGTGTAAAATTGGCAGCAGCTGCAGTGCAGTTTATGGGCTAGACCCATCTGAAGCTGGTCTAGCCTGTAAAGTTCTTTGCATCCTGGTTTTAAATACATGTAGTGCTGCTGTAAACACATGAAGGCTTCTAAACTTAGAGGAGAAAAGCCAGTAAACAAAAAACCAGCTAGCCAAATTTGTTGTTCAGCTCTGTGTTGTAAAACTGTTTGTTTGTTCCCACTGGTTGCTTGAGCTTACACAAAAGCTGATGTCCCTTTAACTTTTCCAGGAGGCACTGAGGTACTTTAACCAGACGACCAAACAGAAAGAAATGCTGGAGTTTGCTCTGAGCTACCTGCAAACAGACGATGAGGTATGTTTCTACACTTGGCTCAAAGGCTGATGTTGACTAATGGCGCACTGTTTTTAGACAGAATGAGGGCTTGAGCTTAAGCGTCAACGGAAATTACATTAATTCCTTTAAAGAAAGAAAAAAAATTTATCTGAAGGACTAATCTTTATAAAATATGGCATTTAATTAGCAGCATTAAACAAACCGAACTGTGGCACCAATTTAGCAGAGGACAAGCTATAACAAAATCTTTTGCCAATGAGTTTATGTTACTTATTGCTGGTTTCAAACCTTATCTAATACAAAATGATGATCATTTTGATAGATAGACTGCAGTCTGAAATATTATAAGAGAGAGACATGGCGCAAAAATAATTCTCACTGAAAATGCAGAACAATGACCAAGTCAATCAACAGCTCCAACAGGAAATGTCTCAATCAAGCACAGACACAGTGGAGGTTCACAATAGTTTCAGCACATTCCTCTACATTAGAATTGTAAAGACTTGGATGAATGTACGCTACCAAATGTTGTTCATACATAGTAATATAGCTTATAGAGGGGGAAAGCCTTTAAAACCTATTTTAGGCAAAGACTGGGAAAAGATTTATTTATTTCCTCAGTAACTTCAGTTTGCTGGTCAGATCCAACCCTCTCTCATGACTTTTGGTTTCAAGAAGCCAAGATGGCTAGAAGCCCAAACATCAGTGCGACGCTTCAAAACCACACTTTACAAACCAATGGGTGAAGTCACAGTGGCTATGCCAATCTTTTTATATGCTGCTACAGTGGCAATGCACTTAATTTACAAGTTAGGGATAGTCCAGTTTGAGACTCTAAATATGTATTGTTTTAAATGTCCATTAGGAAAACACTGAACGCTTACAGTCTGACTTCTATACCAATTTGACATTTTCTTACAAAAACAGTAACTATAAATGTTCATCTAAACTACAAAGAAATCCTTTGTTATAATCCAGCTACTGGTATACAGCTACGATGATCATATCTGACTAAGCTTGCAGAGATAATTATCTCTGAGATGTTTTTTTTTTTCTTTTAACAACAAAAACAAAATTCCACCGGTCCCCTTTGTGCTGGAACAGTGGCTGAGGTATCAGACGCAGACGCCTGAAAACCTCAGCAGATAAAATCCAAACTCTCTGCAGGACTACAGAGGATAAAAATAAGTCTTTGACTTGGAGGATCCAGCTGGGGTTTACTGTTATTGTTTTTCAAAATGCAAACTTCATATCTTCTTTAGGAGTGTAGACCTTTACTTTGGGGGAATTAACCAACAAACTAAATGTAGAGAACACAAAGGAAAAGAAATCAGAGGATGAAAGGGAGAAACAGGGGTGAAGGCTGCGGAAGAAGGGGTGGAGGGGGTTGTCTTCCGGCAGCAGTGTGTGGTATGTGGCTTGGAGGTGTTGGCCACTGAGACTGTGCCACATCCATTTAACTCAGGCCGGCTCCTCCCAGCTTCACACTGCCTGGACCTGAGAAGGGGAAAGGAGGACTGTGAAAGTTCAGGCTGAATTACAGGGTGCAAAAGTTGACAGATTTACAGACATAAGAAGAAGAATGTGTCAGTGAATCTCTGAATAGTACTGTAAGTAAGGCTACGTCCACACTAGCCCAGATAGATTTGAAAATGGCCTTTTCATCTGAAAACACTCCGCGTCCACACTAGTGTTTTCAGTCGTTTTCACAGAGTTGTGCATCCACATTGAAAGGGCCGAAAACGCTTAAGTTCCATTACTGCACATGCGTGAAACACAAGAAGATTCAGCCTGCCTCATTTCTGTCTGCCGTTTATTTACTTTCCAGCTCATTGAAACGTTGCAGCAAAATGTCGAGGAAAAGCACCAAGTTTTTTGCAAAAGCGAGTGAGAATTAAAGAATTTGAAGAAAAGCTATCTGAAGCATGTACAAACTGATATTAATCTTTAATAGGGCTGTCAAAATTGAGAGCAAACAAAACAACTCCGCTACCTTAGTTTAATTGGTCACATGACTGCATCACATGACTAAAATGCGTCATCGTTTTCGAAAGTCTCCGTTTTCGCTGTCCGCACTGTGACGCGAAAGCACCGTCCTCAAATGTATTCGTTTTCGAGAGCGTTTTCCTTCGGGGAAAGTGTGGACGGGAGGCCAAAACGGAGAGAAAACAATGCGTTTTCAAACGCAACAGTGTGAGTGTAGCCTCATTAAAGAGTTTTCTGTTAATTTGTTTTGTTTTTCTCTTTTACATTTTAGGAAGTTGTAAGTCCAGAAGAAATGACCACCTCTCGCTCAAACCATCCTGACACTGAGTTTGAGGGTATGGGGGATTATGAGGAGTCCCTCCTGGCTGATTGGTGGCAGGAACCCAAAACTAAGTGGGACACTGGAGAAGTCATAGACTGACATCTGTCTTTATCTTCGAGCAGAACACTTTCACGTCCAACTCTGTCCCACCTCCCATGAAAACATGCCCAAAAAATGCTGAACCATCTACAGACAAACATCTAGATTCCTATCAGTATTATGCAAAAAAACCAAAAACACAGAGCCCCCCTGGTGATTGATTGTGGGGATTTCTTTTTTTCTGTTTTTTTGACAAGATTAAAATTCACAGCCTTGTTAGTGCATGCACAGCCATGAGTAAATGACGTTTGTGAGGTGAAAACAAATCTTAAATATGCACGGTAACAAAATAGAAAGCTACTTTTGTTATCGGGGAAAAATGAATATATTTGGATTTTTTCACTTTGTTATGTGAGCTTTTTCTCTCCCCCTAATCTCCCAGAGTGAGAAGCACCCTGTGTGTTTAGGGCCCTCTTACTGCAGGATATCAAATTTCATCCAAGTTACATTAACTCAACCCATGCTTCTTGTCATGGTTTATCTTACCGGGGGGCTCTGTTTTAATTTTAACTTAGTTGGTTATTAAATGGACACAATTACCCATCATGATGATCAGTATGAAAGACTAATCAATCATTGGGCTCAATGCTGATATTTGCCAATGACTTTTCTACAGTTTTTATTTACTGTTATTTAATGAAAGCTGTGAGGTGTGATATAACAATGCTGACATGGGGCTTTTATGTTGTTATTTGTCATCCACCAATAAGATATTGGTAATAAGATGCTTTTAATTAAAATAATTTAATGTATTCTTTTTGATTGGAATCATACATTTTTTTAAAATAACTACTTTAATAAGCTCAAATATACTTGCATTGTAAAAACTATTTTGATTACATTACTACTCTAATCAATTTATTTTGGAACCAAGTTTGATTAATATGGTGAAGATGTTTGATAAATTTAAGGTTTAAAAATAATGTTTTTATGTTGCAAATGTATTTGACGCTTGATTAAAAAAAAAAAAAAAAGACAATGTAGAGGTCGACCTGGTCTCTTGAAAAAATGTAAGCATCCAGTTTATATTATAACATGGGATTTACCCTATAAAAAGGTAGTTAATCTTATTTAGCAAGGACCCAAACCACAAACTACAAAAGCAAATGAAAACATTCTCATTGAAGATCTGTGGCGACGCTGGGGACAACAGCGGAGCATGAAAGCAAGATGTGTGGGGCATTTTTAGATGTACAACAGGAAGGCAAGTGTTTGGGATGTAGTTGCGCTCATGAACCTGAGATAAATAATCACCATTTAGCACAAAGCTCTTGCTGCATGGTTCACCCACTTTGCCCTCCATGTAGAGTAACGTGCAAAAGTCTCGAGCCACCCCTCATTTATTCAGTTTGTGTTAGTAAAATGGGAAAGAGGAGCAATTTATTTAAACATGCAAAGGCAAAGAAATGGAGTGTAAAAACATATTTTCTATACGATCATGGTTTTCTTCAGCACATCCTGAACTTTCTTATAATTTATTTAAGTAGTGTTCAGAAATAGTTCTCAAAGGACATTCAAAGCTCTTCTTTGGAGCTTTGAAACCGTTATGCACCAGGCATGAGGAGCCTGGTGCATAACTGCATAAATGCACCAGGCATGAGGAGCCTGGTGCATATCTGGTAGTTTCCTACTCTGTGTTTTTTCTATTTAGGTAGGCTTTTACTACATTGGCAGTGTGTTTGGGATCTCTGTTAAACAATTAAGCTCTTTCCAGATGGTATTAAATGATGGATCAAAGTCTGATGGCATTTTTCTTCCATTGTAATTCCATCAGTTTTGACAAGATCCCCAACACCACTGGCTGAAATGCAGCAATAAACCTTGACAAAGCCTCCACCGTGTTTTACAGATGACTGTATCTCTCTTGACCTCCTCTGTGCACATTGGTAATAATTTGAGGGAAAAACTTCAAATTTGAATTCATCACTCAGACCTGTTGTTACTGATTTTCAGTCCCGTTCTTGTGTAATTTGGCATACCTCAGTCTTTTCTGCCAGTTTCCCTTCCTTTATTTTGGCTTCTTGACAGTCACTGTTCCACTGAGATCATTTCTGATGAGGTGTCAGTTTTTTAAGCATATGACTTTTTTTTTTTAAGGTATTGCCCAAAGCCAAAGTTTGAAATCCATCAGAAATCCTGGAAAACTGTTGCTCAAGAAAACTTCAACAAAAATTAGAAGAAAGTCTGCCTCCTTGTGCACAAAATATAAAGAAATGAGCGATTTCAGACTTTTGCACAGTAGTGTAAATAGCTCTGAAAAGCTTTAATGCCATATAATTTACGCAATGTTTTGCATGATTCTTTTCTACCTTCTTACGATAGTTTCATATAATCATTATATTTAAAAAAAATTAAGAACCAGAAAAAAGCAGAAAGTCTAACCATCGATTAAAGCTGTGAAATACCAACAGACACAGGCAGTGACATGCGAGAGTAAGAGGTGTGGCTTCGTGTTTTAGTATTTTATTTTCCCTTCATTTTAATCCATTTGCAGTCTTGATTTCATTCCTTTTCATTAATTAATTTCAAAAAAGATAGTCTCTAAAAATATGGGGTAAGACGCATCTCATTTTCTTCCTTTTTCTTCCCGATTGCATTTGATATCCACTCTGTACATATTGTATTAATAACAATAGTGCATTAGCCATAGTGCAAAGCTCAAAACAAACCAAACTGACCGCATACGCCATCAGACAAGCTGCATTCTGGACCCCGAACCAGATCTCTTTAATCTCATTTACAAAGTTTCTGGGCTGAGGCGTTCACCCAGGGCTCAGGGCTATCAACAAATGTACAAAAGACTCATGGCATTTCATTTCAGTGGTAGTTAGAACTACAAGAGAAATGATGAGATGGCAAGCATAGCTTTTTTTTTTTTTTTGGCCACATTTAAAGATGCATGGACAGCTTTGTCTACAGGAGAGATTTGCAGAGGCAGGGCGTGTCAGGAGATGGATAGCTATAAATTTTCTCAAACAGATAAATTATTTTTTAAGCATAGTTTTAAATAAATCTTCATACATTGCATTTAACATTCAGTATATCTTGCACATATTTACAAATAGGTGTGCATACAGTTGGCTAGTGCTCATTTTTTTTGTAGATACATGACATGTTGAATTCTTTCTGTGCTGCCTTTAGGGTGTGTGGCTGCAGCGCACAACAGGTTGTAGAAAGAGATGATCTGCTAGAGGTAAAAACCAGTGATGGGAGGAATGTTCAGGTGTACACAGACACAACTGCCCCATAACATTAATGTAAACACACACATTCTTACTTTCTTTAAAAACCTCTTACACCCATACATTCACTCCTGAGCAGACAGACATAGTAAACTTCCTAAGCGTACAAACTTTGGGCCCAAAAGTGGTGAACACGCACAGACAGATATTGTGGAATGTATGTTGGTCGGTCTGTCATCGAAAACACTAAGTTACGGTCTCTGCTGCTTCATATATATGATATTTTTTTTAATGATCCCAAAACCACAACACCTAGCTTCCTTTTTTTGTACCTGAAAACTTGAGGGTGTGGGAGATTGGTGGGCAGGTAGGATGCCTCAAGTTAAGACTCAAACTGCAATCCAGAACAAACAGCTTCTACGATCAGTCAGTCTTTACTCACCTTTTCTTTGGAAAACATGCTAACAACAGTGTTCTTTTTGTTAAAGTTATCTCAACGTTGCCAAATGTTGTAGATTAAAAACTCATTTCTGTCCATTTTAAGATGCACCTTGTCAACGTCTGGACCTCGGAGGAACTGTATCTTAGGTCCGTTTCCTTAAAGAAAAAAAGGAAACAATACAGCCCCTGTTACGTTATTTCAGTCTGTGTGCTAGTCCAGCAATACCTGTGGACTCAAGTGACGGCCGGGTTAGTTTATGTGCAGGCAGGCATTGGAAAGACGTGTCTCATTTGGTCCACCGTTGATATGTTCTTGATCAGACTGTCCGAGACGTGAGAAGAGGTACACAGACACCAAAGCACATTCGTATAGCCACTGGACTGGAGGAAGACCCCGGTGTCTCCCACAGGGAGAGCCACCTGCTTGCTCTAGGCGTGGCCTGGACGTAATCCTCAGTGGCCTGCTGGCAGCAGCCACATGAGTATGATTTGGCTGGTATGGTGAGAGGAGCTCCACAGGTCCCAGGAGGACAGACGAAAGGAGCAGACGCGATCGTGGAGGAAACGATGCTCGGAAGAGGTTTTGGAGATATTGTGGGACAGTAGTGGAAGACCTATTTTTTTTTGTTCCCCTCTTCTTCAACGTGAAATGACACAGTGCGAGGAGGAAGACAGAAGTGGACAGGACACAGAGACAGAAAGACAGACAGATCTTATCCTCCACCAGATCTGAAAGACAAGTGAAAATTAAGCAATTATTAATATAGATATGCTGATATAGGTGATAGGAGATGACGATGAGAGAAGGTATTTTGCTTTACTGTTTTGTAGCTGATGTAATAGGAATGATCTAAAGTATTTAAAAAAAAAAATTAAAACAGGAGAGAACTGAAATGGAAAGGATTGAATAAGTTCTGTGGAGATGATTTTCAGATGGTGGATTACTGTGTCAGCAGCCATGCGGAGCGAGTTTGGGATGAGATAGTGGGATATTTTTAGGATGCAGCTCTGTGTACAGATTACATGGTGATATATTATACCTTCCTCTTCGAATGTTCCTGCATCCCATGAGAACGCCAAGAGAGAAGACAAAATGTGGAGATACTTAAGTCAGTATTGATAAAAGAAATGAAGAACTCATGACACACAAATAAGAATTAATGTGCTTGGCAAGTTATAATTTTATGTAAAAAGCAAAGTAAGTAGCAAAGCAAGTAAACACAACTTAGAGTGGACTTAAGGATTTTTTAAAGAGTTTCCTTCTTGTCAAACTGCCTCAAGTCAAGTCAGAATTAGCTACATCATGACTCAAACAATGACTCAATCCATTATTCATCTACCAGTCCTTCCCTAAATCTTCATCACATTGTAGTGATCACATCACATGCAGCAGGTCTACAGAAGTCTGCCACAGCTATGCCTGATAATATTACCCAGTAAGCCAGCAGTATGATTAGGAAGAGAAAACTTTGCTTATGGCTCATGCACACATGCACACATGCACAGACACTTCTGGCCCCAAAAGGACTGACTGCATTCTATAAACTAAGAATCACTTATTGCTTCTTAATTTACTGTTGTCTATATATCAAAGAATTATCATATACATCATATATCATATATACTGACTGTCTATTAGAGCAGCAGTAGTCCTTTTAGGTCAGACCATAAGTAGTGCATAATAGCAAGCATGCATAGGTGGAATAGTGCAGAAGGAGCACTTCAGCAAGGGCATTTGAGGTTAGGATGCTGCCTACAGAGAAAAGGGATAATGCAGGTGTTTAAAAGCACCAACGTAAGAGTATATGACAAAATTAATGCTTAGGTAAACCCAGTGTCAAAAAAACAAAACAAAAACGTTTTTAGTCTTTACATGGAGAGTAAACAGGTGGGGGAAAATGTGGCACCAGTAGGGTAAGTCAGGTCTGTTCTAGTAGACTTGAGAAAAGGGCTGTAGTGGTTCCTGGCAAAAAACATGTCTTGCCCTGTCATTACTAAAAAAATGGGTCTGGAAAGAGGATGGAGAGGGAGGAAAGGTGCAGGATGGAGCTCAGAGTTGATTACAGCATAGTTGTGTTTTGTATGGATCTTAAAAGCCAAAAGCGGTTCAAGCATTAGCACGTCTCAGACTTGACTCCCCATTTCCCCTCCCCTGGGCCGGGCAGTGAGTTGCAAATGGGCATCTAGTTCATAAACGTGAGAGTGGGAGGGGCGGGGACGTCCTTTAGGTAGAAGCAGACAGGTACACAAAGGCATGCCAGAACTCTTACTTAAATCCCCATCCTGTTCCCCCTAGGACTATAGCTGCCAGGAGAATAGCACCTGCGATGGACCCTATAATGATATTGGTGCCACTTGGACCTGCGCAGAGGAAGGAGGGGGGAAGGAAGGGTGCGGAGGAGGAGGAGGAGGAGGAAGAGGAGGGGCAGAAACAAAACAACACCACTAAAAAACACACGTCAGAAGACAGCATCAACACTGTACATCAACAACATCAACTAGAGAGAGGGAGAAAGAGAGAGAGAAAGATGGCAAGATACCTGCAGACAGAAAGAGAGATGCAGGGAAAGAGGAAGTAACCAGCACATGGGGTGGAGATGGGAGAACAGGCGGGTGAGCGAGGGAAGTCAGGAAGACAACAGTAACAAAAATACAAAGGAGAGAGTGTTTTATTACTTTGTTCTCATTCCACCTCTCCTGCTCTTTCAGCTGGACACCCTCCTGCTCAGGGTGGCTTTGGCTTTTTTGGCTCTATAAGAGCAGCAGCTGCTCAATTGCTCTGTGTCATTGGCAGACTGCAAGAAAGTAAGGAAGACACTTGAAAATCGCAGTGCCTGCAAAGCACACAGTACCACCACACACACACATTCACTACATACACATGCTCTAATGGATAAATGTGTCTCAACACACCCACACAATCTTCCAACATTGAAACCAAGACTCAGCAGGAAGGATAACACTGTGTGGTCTAAAAATTAACTTCCTCACAATATTCAGGTGAACTATCCTTTTTGAGGTAGTCGACTTCAGTACATGAAGAAGCTAAAGGGATGATGGGTAGAGACTATGAGGGGGATGTGAGAGGCAGACAGAAAGAGAGACATGGACAGGGTGAGAGTTGCTATGGACCTTTCTTCTCTGGGCCTGTTGCGACCGTGGGCTCAGGGATGGGATCGAAGACACTGCAGTCCTTCCCGGTGTAGTCCCTATCACAGATACACTTCACTTCATTACTGCAGGTCTGCAAGAGATTTGATAGGAGAGAGGCCCAATTAGCTATCTGCTAAGAGAAAGACGGGGCAGTTGAATATAATAACATTAAAATGATTTGGTATTGATCAACATAATCAACGTAAGCCTGTTCTTCAAGCAGGTCCTATGTGTGATGCTTAAAAGGGTGTTGAAACAGTTAAAGTTCACATAAAAAAACATAAATTTTTCATTCAAATTTAGACTGAAAAATCGACAGTGTCACTCTAAAATGAGAAGATATTAGCTTTGTCTTTTTTTCTTTTACCCCATGGTCAGAACAAATGCGTCCAAAGTTGGATCCTGGGCATGTGCTGAGGTTGAATGCAGCCACAGGGAGGCAGCGTCTCTCCAAACACATCATGTTGGGACCACATGGAGTGCCATCCTCCACATAGCCCAGGTCTGAGCCGTCCTCTAGCAGAGCATGGCCACCCCTAATTGAAGCATCCAAACATGAGAGATAGATAGGACAGAGTTAGAATTACAACACCAAGGGATACTAATGGACAACAGCCTTTGTGACTGATTGGATGAATTTAATGTGACTACCTGCAGTCCAAGTACTTGTTCTGGTGATAGAGGGTGAAGCTGGTCACTTCACCTTGGAGGTCTCCAAACTTTGGTTTCATTGTCACATTAGCACAGAACAGGAACCCGCATAAAACATCTCTAAAAGAAGCCGATGCAATAAGAAAAAAGGAACATGACATTTCACCAACAGTGCAATTCATAAATGTATTATAGATTTCTATACATTTATAGAAGTTTTATTTTTCCTTACTGACAGGCCAACTGAGGATTATGTTCAGGTCACGCCTAGAATGAGCAGGTGACTCTTTCACATTCATACACATATAGACAGAGTTTTTATTCCATCCTTACAGAACTTTATGAATGACTTCCTGATTGATGCATCAGTAAGTTGGTTGAGATTGCACACAAGGACCCTTTGAGGACTGAATGATTCAGAGATTGAATCACAGACCTTTTAATTAGTGGAAGACTATCTCCTGAGCCACAGCCAGGGTGGATTTTTTGGGGGTGTGTGAATCCCTCTAATTTTCAAACTTTTGCTATTTTCAGGATGTCTGGAAGGGTCAGGCTCTGTGGAGCCTTTTTTGTTGTCTCTCTGGACACTGTCCAGCTGCTTGTTGTCTTGGGATGACCATACCAGCAGTATTGCATGTGCCCATTTTTCCTCACTTTTCTTTATGTTTGAATCTTTTGAATCTTTTCAGTGAAATTGGTGGAAAATCTTAAAATAAGGCCACCATTCAAGAGACACTTGAAATTCAGACCGTGCAATAATAAGGAAAATGCTAACATACAGTGCAAGAAAACCAAAAAAGAGAATCGGGAATTTGCCACTTACGGCTTGTTGCACTGGAGCCAGCCTTGGCCATCAGGACCGGGGCCACAATTTCCTTTTTCTGTCCCCTCAGCGTTCAGCTTCTCATAACAAAACCTGTCTGCTGAATCTGAGATGGAAAAAACAAACAAATATACATATTCATATTTTAACTATCAGAATCAGACTAAACTAGTAAAATAAAAATGTCATATGCTGGAAGAGATGCTGTGGATGTGTTTAACACATACTATAGCCCCAGAGCCCCTTGCATTGTCCATCACGTGTCCTACATCGTCCACTGTAACATCGTCCCTAAAGGGGTGAAACAGTGCTAATTAGTGTACCACAAACTCAACTGCATATTAGAAAACAGCCAAAACCATCTCTTACCTGACTATTATCACACATGTATCCATCTAGCTTGTGGACATTATGAGGGCACTGCAAAAGTAGGAAAGTACATCGTGAACTGGAAGCCGTTTTATGTGATCTTACAGTTTTCAGTGTTGCGTACAGAGAGTGCTACCTCGCTAGAGTCTCCAGTGCAAGTTTCCGGGATGTCACAGTCATTCACAGCCTGTCGACACACCACGCCTCTCTGTTCATACTAACACGCATCAGAGGAAAAAAAAAGGCATCAGACAAACATGTCAATCAGTTGTCATATGGGTGGTTTTTAATGCATGCCGCGCAACCATACAGGCTGAGAAGTCTGAAAATGTTGTGAGTCATAAGAAACATGACACACTTCTTGTTCTTGTCACCGCACCAGCATAAATTAAGACTTTCTGAATCTTTTAAATTTCAGAAGTTTTGATAACATATAAAGGAGAAAAATACTGTAAATGCTCTGACAAAGTAAACCTGATGTTCAAATTTCTCTCAGTCAGTTTAATTTACTTTTCAGGCTCTTTGTAATACAGGGTTGCTCACCTTGCAGCCACTGCAGCAGAGTCCGTTACTGCACATGGCATCATGGGTAAGGGTGCACTTTTTACAGCAGGCTCCTCCCCTACGGGCACATTCCTGCCACCACAGACATGAAAACAGCTGAGTTCCAGAAAACAAGACACCATTTGGGGCCCATACATAGACATGATGTGGAGACGCTACCTGTTTCCAGTAGGTTAACCAGTCTAGCCAGTTACTTACCAGCTGGGATCCACAATCACACTCTTCTCCTGGCTCCACAAACCCGTTCCCACACTCAGGAGGGTCCAAGAGCTAAAAGAGACAAAGGTAAAAGATTAAGTAAAGGTTATTCAAAGGATTAAAGCAAAAAATAATGTGCGACTCCAAATTAAATATGTATTTTGATTTAAAAAAAGATTTCACAGGCCACATATCCACACGGCCCTCACCTTGTTGGGCTTGTTGAACAGGCAGCTGCCACCTCCCTGGAGCAAGAACTGGATGTACTCGTCAACGCTGCAGCGAGAAAACTTTCTGGGCAGATGGAATCTGTGATGACAAAAAAACACAAAGGAAGATCAAGACACTACATGACAAGGAAATAAAATAAAAACAGCATGATACTTTTCTGCCAGTAAGGAATGCCAGATCCATTGTGGGTGTCTGTGCCATCACGTCGCAATCTGACAGAAATGTTACCATCTGTAGTAAGATATTACTCAAATGAATAATTGAAATCTTTATTGTTCCATCTGGCAAGGGGAGCTAAATCCAAATCACTCATGTAGTAAATACTTTCAATTCACCATTTGTAATTCTTACACGGTGACCGGCACACTGATGTCTTATGTTTCAGCAAATTTGCACAAAGCATCAAATGCATCGGTGATTATCACCGGCTTGACTAATTGAAAGACAGTAAAATTTAAAGTTTCTCTCTGTTACAGGTGTTTCGTTTTTCAAGTCAGGGAAATTAGTAAGACAAAACTGTAGCTTAAAGGGATTTTACCCTGTGTCTTCCATGATGCATCCCACCCAGGCATCTGGGCATTTGCAGTCTCCTGTGAAGAACGGCAAAGATGATAGACATAAACTAAAGGAATAAAATAATGCACTGATCTTCATTTATAACTTAAGCTGTGAAGCTTTAAATGCTGTTGCAAGACATTATGAACTTGTACTCATAACAAATAAAGATAAGAGATACAGTATAGATCTATGTGTTTGGCATTGAAAAATACAACTGATGGTTATAGAGCCTATTCTTTAGTGGCAAGGATGCTTTAACCACCACCTCCTCCTTCTTGGAAGCAGGTGACTAATCACCTAATGAAGGAGTATAATTACAGAAGAGAACTGCTGGACAGGGACACTAACACCTCCACCCCACTGCCTTAATCCTACCAGCACCAATGTTGCTCTCTTACTTTGTTAATCTATTCACTCCAGTGCTGGGTTTACAGTTCCCTGTAAATAAAGCTTTCCTTCTATCTTACCTGCAGAGTTACGTGCATTGTTCCACCTCATCCCAATGTTCTGGCCAAGACTCTGGCACAAAGTGATGGCCATCGCACCTACATTTCCATACTGAAACAAATTCACATGGAATGCATGTAAAAGTTTGCTGTGAAGTGGGGACACATATTTTGCGACATATATTTATTGTGAGTCACATAAGTTGAGTTTATCCATCCATCCATCCATCCATCCATCCATCCATCCATCCATCCATCCATCCATCCATCCATCCATCCATCCATCCATCCATCCATCCATCC
>NW_024582382.1:506588-556655 GCF_018398535.1 Haplochromis burtoni | reverse complement strand
TCCATCCATCCATCCATCCATCCATCCATCCATCCATCCATCCATCCATCCATCCATCCATCCATCCATCCATCCATCCATCCATCCATCCTCCCCCTGTCATTTACATCTGTGTTGTGGAGGCAGGAATCTCAGCAGTGGCAGATGCCAACAGACTCAAAACAACTGATTGGTAAGGCCACTAATGTTGTGGGAATGGAGCTGGACTCCCTTAAGGTGTTGCCGAAGAGGCGGATGTTGTCCAAGACAAGGACAATGCTGGACAATACCTCCCACCCACTCTATGACGTGCTGGCTAATCACAGGAGTATGTTCGTGAGAGACTGAGATTATCCACCACAAAATGACAAAGGAAATCATTGTTGCCTGTGGCCCCGTGTACAACTCCTGCATTTAATGCAAAGTACAAACTGCAATAGTTACACGCTTTTGCACAAAACACGTCACTTAGGAAGCACTGAACAAGCATCCTATCCAGATGCCCAAACCACCTCAACTGGCTCTTTGAATTTGGAGGAATAGTGCCTCTGCTCTGAGTCCCTCCCAAATGGCTGAGGTCCTCGTGCTATCTCTAAAAGAGAACACAGATACTTGCAGTTCTGCTGCTTATGTCTGTGATCTATTTCTTTTGGTCACAACCCAAAGCTTGTTAGCTATATATGAGGGTAGGAACTTATAGTGACCAGTAAACTGACAGCTTCACTTTCCCTCTGTCCTCTCTCTACTGCAACAGTCTCCTGTTCCACTAGTCCTTCACTTGTCAACAGACCCTAGAATACTTACACTCATCTAACTGATGCAGTAGCTCGTCTCTGCCTCAGTGCTGATTCTACGACTTACAAACAGGATAAAACTGCTGTGCTGGGACACCTGGTCCCTCTGCCTGGACAGGCTGCCAGTCCAACACAGAGACACAGCCAACTTTCACCTCCACACAATCAATTTAGAATCGCCTGATAATCAAACACAGATATCTTTAGACTGAGGGAGGAAACCTGGGCACCCACAGGAATCCCACATAAGCATGAGTAGAGCATGAAAACTGCACAAAGAATAGCCCCAGTCACTGAGCAGGTTCAGTCTTGCAACTTTTTTTGCTGTACCTACTTGAAAATATATGCTTCATATAAATTATTTTCAGCTATGTTTTAAATCAGAGAACTTAGTCCTACTTATTGATGATTTGATTTTAATATTATAACAAAAATACATAAAAACTTAAAATTTGGCTTTACAACTAAATTTCAATTTATATTAGAAGTCCAATTAGAGATTCACAGTAATACAGTAGTTAGCACCACACCTCTCGCGCTATGATAGCTGAGATAACCTTTAGTGGCCATCAAATGGATAAGCTATTAAGAAAACTGATGGATGGATGGATTACTCATTTTAGGTTAAAATTTGTAATAAACCCTATCTGTGTAATAGAAAATTATAATCATGTTATATTTTCCTTACCTCGTTAATTCCTCCTCCTCTTGTTGGAGAGCACACCCCTCCTGTGTAGGCTGTCCCACTACGGCTACTATGAAAGTTACGCCCTCTGTGAGCACAGGAAAGCCAAAGTTGCAAGTCCAGACATCACATAAGCTTTAGTTCTCATTAAAATTTTATTTATTTATTTTGACGGTCTTACGAGAAAAGATGGACTACATCACTCTGCTCTCTGATGTTGTCCTTCCTGTACTTCATGAAGTTTTGCAGCGTTATCAATGGGTCTTCCACTACTGGCATCATATTTTTAGAGGTCCAGGTCTCCATGGCGACCAGTACAATCCTTGTGTTGAGCTGTTCCTGATAGATCTGAGGACCACAAAATGCCCATCAGTGCACTGCTTCATTTGGTGTTTTGGTGTGATTTTTTGTAAGTGTCATCTGGGACAGATCATTCCCACACACACACGTGTTTATTGACAGGTGGCGAAGTGAGAAGGCAGAGTTTAGCAGTAGGAGGATTAATTTCCTGCAAACCGATCACTTACCGTATCCGCCGTGTTGACCACAGCTTTGGCAAAGTTCTTGGTTTGGCTGCTTGAGCGACGCAGCTGTACAAACTGTAGAGGAAAAGACGCGCAGATGGCTTAAGAGATGGATCACATCAGCTCTGCTACACACAAATACACAATCAGACATGTAATTTGATTTACTTGTACTGACCAAGTGATATAAGGAATGAGTTACATGGAATGTTTCAATGTACTTCTTGCATGACCAATGTCAACTGAAGTGGCAAAGTTTCGGTTAATTAAATGAAATGCAAATATTGCTTTTTGCTTAACGATGAAATCTGTTGTATTTGACTTGTAGTTTCATCAGTGTGTTACTTGTGTGTTCCCCCAATGTTCTTTCTGCATTCTGTTCAGTGTAAGTTTGCATCAACTCTGTACCTAGTAGTTTGTCTATGCCTTTCAGTTTGTTCCCTGTTTTACTTCAGCAGTGGGTTTTCTAGGTTTATAGTCTGTCTGCCTCTTCATGTTTATAGTTTTACCATTTAGATGTATTTGCCTTTTTGCTGCCTTTGTACATTATCAGCTTTAATAAAGCTTCCCTTTTGTTTTGTTGTTTTCTTGGTCTGGATAAGTCCACCTTTTAACTAAAAGCATTTTTGTATAGTAGATGCCAATTTATCTGCACCATAAGATAATAATTTGGCATCACCGTTAAAATTAGCATTCTGTTGTGCCCTCTTGTAGAAACTTTCAGTTGAGTATGATCAAATGCACTGGTAACCACACCCAAAAGTGACACCACAAAGGTCTATACTTTATATAAGTAGGTGGTGGGGCATTAGGCCAAAATCCTTCTTGAAGCAAGATTGCAACTATATTGGTAACATCTCTGGACACTTGCATCTGCAGATATTTTGAAGCATCTAAGTGAACTTAAATAGTGCTTGTATAGACCATGTAATTCTGGTAATCAAGAAACTCGCCCAAAAAACAACAACCTGCCAACACTTAAAATACCTTTATAAGCTTTTTTTTTTATTGTTTCTTCCATAGATTCTAGTTTAGCTATTCTAGGCTGTTTTATACAATTTGAATCAATGACCCTCATTTATGACTCTTATCCTTCCTTACCTGTCAATAGATGTCACAGCTTTTTTCTTATTGCATATCCATTGCTTTGTCTGTATTCCTTTAAGAAACGTTCAACTAGCATATTAACACCTGTACACTGTCCAGTCCTAACATATTCTGATGTCAGTGTAAGCTTGGAGCTAATGAAACTGGACTGCATGGCCTCTGGCAGCTTTGTTGCTATATAAAAATAAAAGCTCATATGTTTGTGTACAACTAGCAATATGTGACAGCCCCAGGCCCTCTTGAGGGGTTGCTCTATGTGGGTTCTGTTTGCGTAGCAAGGTTTCCTGAGTGGAGCTGAGTGGGATTAGCCATACTGCAGAACACCTGGTCACTGCTCTGCAAGTGGCAGTGTGTCATCCTTCTTTGTTGAGCTGGCCACTAAAAAAAGGTATTAATTTAAATGCTGATATTATGATGATAAAATGTATATTTCTACTTGTTGCTGGGCTCTGTATTTGATTTATCTTTTAACTTGCTATTTTTTACTCACAAACTGCTATCAGACAAGCATTTGCAGCTATTCTTGTTTACTGTTAGCCATGCAAATCCTGGTGACATTTAGGTACTGCTCCTCTCTGTACAAGTACATTTGTAATTTTGGGGAGATTTTATGTCCTTATTGATTGTGGCACTGAAATTTTAGACAATAAATAAGGAGAAGTACTGGACAAACCATGGGGTATGTGGTTAAGCAGTACACACTACAGTCATCAGGCTACCAAGAACCTTTAGCACTCACCATATCATTGTCATTGACCACCATCAGCTCAATATATTTGGTCTCAGTCTGCACAGAGGGCTTGCGAACACTTCGCTTGGACCGTCGCAGACCCCCAGACGCCTGCTGCTCCCTCACTTGGTCCGGTCTGTCATCATCATCACCATCACCTCCTCTGCCATCCCACTCACTGTCCTCTGTACAGTCTGGACACATAAAAAAGCAGAGCTGCAGGCAGTTAGGGAAATATTACTTTTTAAGGAAGATAGAGGACAGAAAATTATTAGCTCAAGTTGGCTTTAAACAATGAAAAATCTAATCTTTAAGGTGACCTGTTATAATTTTACTCATTTTCTGAAACATACGTACTGTTACAAGAGCAGATAATAATGTTAAACATTGCAAATTTTTCAAATAATATACAGAGAGTTCCTATGAACCAAAAGCTCTGTGTCTGACTACTCTAAATGCTCAGTTTTAGATGTTTTCTCTACACTTGGCTCTGTGTGATGTCACTGAGAGCAAATATGCCAAATGTGGTCATCCCAACCAGGACGTTCTGGCTATGACCCAACTACTGTTCAGGAATGGCAGCCAATCAGAAGAAGGTTGACTTCAAGGCTGGAGGAAGGGAGCTAAAAATGCTTATTTCACAAACTTTGAATGATACAAAGCTACTCTCTGCAATTTAACATAACAACAAGGTTGGAAAGGAACAAAACAGGTTCCCCTTTGAACACTGTGAATGTAATATATTTAAAATGATTCTTATTATTTAATTATACCCAGCTTATTTATCCATTTCTTATGAATTTGATTTGATCTATTTTTATGAAATGATTTTGTATTTTTGAAAATGGCTGCTTTTGAGCAGCTTCTGTGAATCAAAAAGTGACATTTATTTTCAGACTTTTGAAAAATTGCGCTTGGCATAGGTTCTTTCCTAAACGAAGTCAAATGTGTCATGAATGTAAGATAAGTGTGGCTTTATACCTGGACAATGGGCCGGAAGTCTGATATCAGGCATCCTGCGTATTAGGTGAGCACCATCATACTAAAGTGAAAATATTAAGATTAGGACCTAAAACAAAAATGTTTAACTATAAAAATCTGTATTATAGTCACAGGTCATTTACCTGATTGCTGTCATTGTGAAAGGGCTCAATACCGTAAGAGAAGAAGCCATCAGAGAACATGCCACTGAGAACCACCAACAAGATGAAGAATAAAGGGTGAGTTTGGGAGGCTAATTTGTAACACACAGGGAGTTAGTATTTGAAGTTACAGACAAGGTCTACTGTCAAACTCACCACAAGCCATGGCATGTGGAGACAGCTGCCCAGGACTCTGGTAAACCTCTTAACCTTCCCTGATAGTAGCAGTGTTCCCCTCCCTGTGAGGACAAAGAACCACTGCTTAGTACAATAACCTCTGCTGACACACTCTCAGCTTTATGGGGACAATTTCATAGATCATTTGATATCACAATAGGTGAGAAGTGAGGAAAAACCTCTCCGTGCTTTCCTGTTTTAAGATGTTAGTGGCACAGTTTATGACCTACTTGTATCGTGTTCTCCACTCCTTTACTCTACTGACAATAGAGCTGGAAGTACACCATGCTCAAGGATCTCTTCAATAAATCAACACTAACGTTGCCCACACAGTTATTTCTTAAAATTTAATGTGGAGTAACTGTACAGCAAACAGGCTGCAACTAAACGCAAAAAAACCCAAAGAGGAATCTGCTCTTGTCATGTAGCACTGACGCTGCTTTGCAAGGTTAAAGCGGTGAAGAGAACCAGCGGGAAATGTGAGAACCATTGATTCACCTGGATTAAATTGATTTCAGCAGGGCGCTTTGACCTCACAACAGCAGCTCAGGGAAACAATGCCTTTGAACTTGAAAGTGTTTTAATCACAGGGATCACTCTGGTTAAGTGCTGCCCTGAATGCATCACGCCTGCTATGTCCAGAAGAAGCGGCATCATCACATGAAGCCTCCATCCAGCTGAGGGACAATCTGGTCTAACCACAGGTCTCCAGCCTCAACCCTGCACGCCCCTTCTCTCTTTTCACCACTCCAGGCACAATCTGACTGCCTGTGAACACACATACACCCCCAGAATTACTCCTCCCCAATCCCAAAGCTCATCTTGCTTTTGTATTAACTGGCATTTTACTCCATATATCCCCCTCCTCCTCCTCTCATTCCAGATCTGCTCTTCCCTCCCTTTCGGTCTTCTTTCATTCTCTTCGCTGCCAAGAACTTAATGACACTGCTGAGCTAACTGGTTGCTATGGAAACAGGCTTGTGATTGGTCAGGAGGACCGAAGGAGAGTTCGAAATGATTGTGGGTGGGGATGTGAGAGCTGGCTGAGTGGGTGGGTGGGTGCTGGGGGCAGTGAGTGGCACATTTGTCCACGAAAAAGCGAAGAAAAAAAACAAACATTAGCCATCCCTCCTGGCTTGCACAATGCAGTCACATTCCACTGGTCCCTCCTGACAAGCACACAGCTCATCGTTAGATGTCAAGGTTTTATCCCGTTTCCACGTTCGCTCGACGATTCTCTCCGTGGGCTTGTGATTTTACACCACGGGCGATCACTTCCTTTCTTTCTCAGCAGTCTGAGAAAAGCAGAGAGGCATGCATACGTACTGATAGGCAAACCCACATATGTGCAGACCGGTAATGTTCACGAGCTTACTTCTAAAGCAGGGAGGACGAAATGCACTTTCCATAAATAGATAAAAGCACGAGGTTGTGATCAAATAGTAGAAAACATCAGCACAATAATTTTAAAAAAGATGGCTTAAAAAGTGTGTTTTACTTCTAAAATAAGAATAATAAAAATAAATACAGTTTGAGCCGAAGGATTTTGTTATATAATCTGATCTATATCAGTTCAGGATTGTCAGGAGGAAGCAAAACTTTAAGTGAGTGTTGCACTGCTGCTCTGGTCACTCTCTTTAATATGCTGATAATGCTGCTTTGAATCACGTTCATGCACTGAAATCATGTGAGCATCCCACCTTATGCAGAAAACCTTACCACAGACTGAAAGGGACTGCCATCCTGGTTAAAGTGCCGTTCTACATAATCTGAAGACAGAAGATGGCTGCAAAGAGAGATAAGATATTATTAATACTTGCACCAGCATCCTTTCTAGTCAGAAATAATAATAATAAACTGGGATTTTTTTCTGCTGTCTGTTCTCCCCACAAATATATTTGGTGTTCCCCATCTTGACATGAAACATAATAGAGGCGCTAAGTGCATTTGCTTAAGTGTGGGGAAATGCTAATTAGAACAGCTGCAGTAAATTAAGAGCACCCACTGATACAAAATGTGCAAAAAAAAAAAAAAAAAAAAAAAGCAGATCTGATGAATTTACAGGGTAATACTAACTGATTTAATTCCAGGTCTAAAGTGAAGGTGCGTCCAAAGGCTTCTACTTGGAAACAGCTCTGGGCCAAATGGACAGGCTGAAAGAAGAAAAAAAGAAAAACACGCTAGAGAGATGGATTTGACAGCTGATAAATTAAAGTGGAACAAAACAATTGTGGTTAGATGTGTCACTCTGTGAAAGCCACAGAAGGGTTGTGAAAAAGTCTCATGAATAATTCAGCAGAATCAATACAGTGTAAGGTCTAAAAGCATCTCAGCAGCTGAGATATTATGATTTATAAAGTCTGCATTGATCAGCACTGGCTGCCAGCTTTCAGGCAAGCTTGACTCCACAGAGCTATGGCTGTTTAGGAGCTAAGCTGGAGTGTCATGATAAGGATAAATAGAGGAGGTCTTCATAGGAGGATAGGAAGAGAAGAAAGCTACAGTTAAGTTACTCCTATGTATTCAGCCATGCTGTGTCCCCGGATGGACAACTGCCAGGCTTGAGGACGTAAGGACACCGCAGGGGCAGGAGAGAGTGAAATTTACTGCGGACCAAACAGTATGTCTCTTCAGCAGCTTCGACTGTGCCAGCGTGGCTTTGAACTCAGTCTGGAGGAACCGGCTGCAGTGAATCACTGGGCTTTTACAATAAAACGCATCACTATGCAGAAATTATTCCCTCCATTGAGTACAGACAACAGATTTCTTACTATTGTCTTGGAGAGGCTGCAGCTTGGTACCTCTGTCCCTGTACAGTAACACTGCTCTACTGCTTTAGATTGTTTCTATTTAACTGTTCTTGACGTGGCTGAAAGACATTATTTTTAAGACAAAGTAGCTGCTCTGATGCTGCTGATGGTATCACAAAGACTTAATATCAAAAAAGTTCATATTTGTCTGAATCTGTCACTCAGTCGCTTTCTCATTGTTGCTGGTTTCAAAGCCGAAACAATCACACTAAAAGGTCCTTTTTAGAAACTCCTCTTCAATTGTGTCACATCATTATTTTCGTCTCCAACAGCCCCCACCTGCTACAGATCTTTTAAAGCCATTGTGGATACTGAAATGTAAATTGCTTAAAGTTCAATATACATTTTTGCATAAAATAACACTTCAAACAACACATTGTAAGATTTATGCTAGCATTGCTCTCACACAAACTGCCTTGCTCCATAACTTTATACCTTTATGATACCTTTATCTTTTTCCTTGAGAACATCTGATTCTAGATGCTAATCTATATTCATCTAATAATCTGTAGAGTTTAAGCTATGCCGAAATGAACGCAATGTGCAAAACCAAATAAATCAAATCAGCCAAAATGTTGCTTCATCTATTTTTGAACACAGTGTGATGTGACAGAAAAAAAAGAACAAGTTCAGCTCATCCCTCCCTGCTGCTTCTAAATTTATCTGGTCTCTTATTCTGAGCATCTTAAATATTTAAAAAACAAAACACAGCAAGTGAGGCAGCTGAGACTTTTGAAATCTTGTCTACGGAAAACCATTTTATGAACATATTATAGTTATGCTTATTTAAGACACCATCTCTTCCCAAGATTATAGCATATGTATTCACTCAAATCTTGAAGCATGTGACTCTGGTGTGTGTACTGAGCCTAATATACTGTCAGAGAGAGAGAGAGAAAGAATGGGAGAGACAGTGGATGGGGGAGAGTGCTCAAACCTCTTGCACCATCCAGCACTTCTTACACAGGCCTGTTCTATAATTAATGGGACATACTTCAACACACTACTGAATAATAAAGAAGTCAGAGACTCAGCATGGCATCCGAGTTATCAGATGATGCGACTATTTCAGGAGAGTCTAGCTTTGTCCTGTGGAGATGGTGGTCGCTTCATATATCACGCGGCATTTAAACAGCTCTTTGATTAACCAGCATTTGAGCAGTGCGTATTAAGAAAGCCAAGTGTTGTTTCATAACTTGTTGCTAGAGGTTACAGCTTAAATTTAGGGAAGGGAAAAATAGCTTCAAGCAACAACTCTTCTTGGTAACACCCACCGGACGCTGCTTCACTTCACATTCAAAGGGATTTTCACTGACTAAATGGGTCAAAATCGCAAGGAGTAAAGGCTGCTGCAATACACCGCCCTGCGCTGTTATCTCTGTGTAGCAGGAGCCGCATGAGCAGTGGGGAGCTGAGCACTGCACTGTTTTACTGACAGGGAGGAAAAGGAGGTTGACACCAACAAAATAAAAGTCTGTCCTGGTGCTGTCACACCCTTGTACACGCATGCAGTTATCTGCAGTCGAAATGGTCAAGGATTTCCTGCATTTATGCCTCGATAAATGCAGGAAATGATTGATTTTAGTGCAGGGCAAATGTTTTTAAGTTCTCATTGAAACATGTATTTATGCATTACTCACGTGGAATAGTTTCTTTTTGTTCAATTTAGAGTGAAATGTATCAGGTTCTTTTATTTAGGAAGGGTCCTAAAACCCGGTCTGGGATCCTTTACAGCATGGGAATAAACAGAATTAAGGATGTAAGCTCACCAAGGTGTCCCCGGTGCTATTCTTCACCCTGGTACCCAAGTAGTCATGAGCCATTTCTTCTTCTGACTTGATTTGCTGTACGAGGCGCTTTGGATAAATGATCTCGGTTGCAGTGTCCCCACTATCCGCCCGGCCCACTGGGGCAAACCAGTCCCACATGCTTCCATCCTGCTCCAGGTTCCTGTCAACACCTGTATGTAATACAAGAGGAAAACTCTCACAGTGTGTTTCCACTAGGCACTGCAAGTTAGCAACACAAGTGAACCTGCCCAAACAGAGCAGCGGGGATTTCTTTAAGGATAAAAAAAAAAGCACAAAGTAATGCACATTTAAAACAAATCAGCCTGTGAGCGTCTTCATCTGTAAGCTCACGGTTTGGTGACCTAATTTAACAGTGAACATTATTTATCCGTAATAGTATTTTATAAAAATAGTGGATATAGCTAGATGTGCACGCTCTGATGGAAAATAATTAGAATACTTGTCATTACTTAAATTATCTACAATAGGGATGCTCATATAAGCCTGCATATTGTGAGTATACAAATGAAAGGCTCACAAATCGTCATCCCAGGGCAATAAAATGTAGTTATATTCTAGTGCTGTAGATGTTTCTTCCTAAATGCTCGTCTGAAATGGTTATGGATACGTTATAGGTAATGAGGCTGCAGTGGGAATGTGTTGATGCAGCAAATTGTGCTTTCAGGCCAGTGGGCTGTTTGGCACCGAGATCCCGCAACAGTAAAATTACGAGCCTACACCAGGGTTCGAAAAGTGCTGTTCACGGTGAAAAATAGAGTGGATGCAAAGGAAACGAAAGGGGTTCTCCCTCTCTCGATCCAAACCCCCTCGCTCGCTTCTCTCTCTCTTACCTGAGACTGCAAGCCTCTCGCCCACTGCAGCAAAGACCGTGAAGCACCACACCGCCAGCATGATCTTCACATATTCCCCCGGATTACAGCATGGAGAGCCGCAGGATGTCACGAACCCGGCAGACGGAGTGAAGAAAAGACTAAAAAAATCACACAAATGATGGCGAGGATCCAAAATCAATCTACTAAACATCTGACGATGTGCCTCCTCTCATCTCTCCCCCTCTCTATCACTCGCCCTCTCAGCTCCGGTCAACACTGCTACAGAGAATTTAGATTTGCATATCAGAATGATGAAAAAAAGAAGTGACAGGCCTTTGTCGGAGATGATGGATACAGGCCTAGAGAGTGATCAGTTTAGAAATAGTGTGGAACGGGAGAGTGCGCACCGCGGAATCATAGCTCCGCAAGCCTGCGCGGGTGCGTATGGGTGTATGGATGAGGTTGTATGTGTGTGTATATGCGAATCTGCAGTATGCGGAAACGAAGGGATGGGAAACCGAAGAGCAATGCGTTGGGTCTGCGGTGAGGAGGACACGTGGGACGCTGGTACCCTCCTTCATCCCGAGCTGCCTCCTCCTCCCGTTGCCATGCAGCTCTGCGCAAGAAGAGGATGCGACAGCCCGCCAGCCGGAGAAAAGCTCGAAAGGGGATCAGGGATGGGCAGTTCATTCATTTTCTGAACATGAAGGAGTTAATCAGGAGTATCCGGGAAAGCGTTGACATGAAGATCACAGCTCTATAGGGGATGAAAGTGGTCCCGACCGAGGAGAGACATTATGAACCCAAGACACCCTCTGACAAACCGGCTACAGCAGAGGCCATACTGTTCACACCTTGTTTCTGCCTTAAACAGCTCAAACTGTTCAAGATATTCTTACGATTCATTTTTATTCATTTCAGCACTGCAAGTTATACCAAATGCCATAAAAATAAACTTAATCACAGGGATCTCCAAATGTTTAACCTGTTTGAATGCATCCTGCTGTTTTAACATTTAGAAAAATGACTGTTTTTGTAATGAGAAGCTGGTTTTCACTTTAAGAGCCAGTGTTACATTCAGCTTATAGGTCTGGAAATATGTAGCACAAGACGAAAACGTAATATTAATGCTGGAAAAAAATGAATGTTACATGTGGTCCACTGAGTACTTACTTAACCACAGCAGAGCGGCTAAGTGAATATGCACGACTGCTACTAAAGTGTAATATCAGGGACTGATTAAGTCTTTTTATTTGAATCAAGCATCACACAGAGCATACTGCCCAAACACACTGCTGTCAGTGAAATGAAAAACTCCAACTGACCACTGTGAATGTCCCTACAAGAACATTACATGATCATGTTGACTAAAGTAACTCTAAAGCTTTTGTTGGCCCCAGTGATCAGTAAAACATGCTGTGTTCAAAGGGATGTATGAGTTTAACTGCTTATGACTCCTAATCAGAAGCCACTAATGGAGATGGACGCTGAAACCTGCAGTCTCTCTGCTGTCTCTCACCTGCTGGGTTTAGCTTCCCTGGTGCAGCCCAATCTCAGCAGCCATCCTATAATACATCAAACTAATGGAGAAAAACTGCACCGGCACCCCCTCTGAATATTTCATTTACCTCCCTTTGAGACAAGCAGAGAAGGAGAAATAGGAGGAAGAGATGGAGGTGGAAGTATCAGGAGGAATGCAGCATAAGCTAAAGATGCTCCTGCCCTGCCAAAATAAAATAAAATATCATAAAATAAAATAAAATAAAAAATGATGGCTGCCAGAATATTGCAGTTCTAAAACTTTAAACAGACACTGACTTTAGTCTGCACTTTGCTGCTGGCTTTCTGATTCAAACACTAAAGTCTTCACTGTGATCTGGTAAGTGGTCACATAGTGCTGATGCAGTATTCTGCAGTAAGACAGCTGAGTGGCAAGTAGTGCAAAGGTGGCTCTGTGAGCAGGGATGCAGTGGTCACACTGGTTTTAGGGTGAATATAAAGGATATGAGGAATTCCATTTTTTTAAAGATTTCAGGTTACACTTAAATGTAACTAATGTATAATAATCACAATCTTGAACCCTCTTATATCAGAGCTCGGCAGAGACAACTCTTCCCAAGCAGCTAGTCCTGAATCAAAACTTGTACTATAGACAGTCGATGTTGATATGTCACAGTAATAAAAGCACAGGTGGGATCACAGTAAATCAGCATCCACCACTATACACCTCCCATACGTGTTATATAAAGGGGGATTCCTTCTGTAGCATATAAATGTTTGAAGTCTTGTTAAGCTGTCTAACACCTTCTGCTAAAACAGGGAAAAAGTCTCAACCAGCTTCTACAATGATTCTCATTAAAAATCCAACGGACATGTTGAGAAACAGAAGGCATTTGTTTCAGAATGCAGGACATACACAAGTAAATAAATGGGAATACCCAAATACCTTTACAGTTTGTGCATGAATCTGAATGGCAGAGCCAACTGTGATAGAGACACACTACCCTCTGGTGTGGACTGTGCTGTATCACAGTCAGAGCTTTAATTGCTGAATTCTCTGTAACTGAGTCCATTCAGCTGGAATAAGAAGAAATGGGAAAGCTATTCCCATTTCAGGTGTACTGAAGCGTAGTAGAAATACACTCACTGGCCACTTTTTAAGCACACATCTACTTATTAATGCAAATTATCCAACCATATGGCAGCAACCCAATGCATTTTGGCAACTTGGCATGATTGTTGGTGCTACATGGGCCGGTGCAAACTTCTGATCTGCTGAGATTTGCCCACACAGGCATTTCTGGGTTTATAAAGAATGGAGAAAAAAAAAAGAAAATATCCAATGAGAAGCAGTTCTTTGTGTGAAAATGCCTCATTGATGCCAGATGTCAGAAGACAATGGTCAGACTGTGTCAAGCTGATATGAAGGCAACAGTAACTTAAATATCCAACTGTTAAAATTCAAAATGTGTAAACAACTCAAAATCCTCTGTTCATTCTCTGTTCTTTCCTCAGGCTAGTGGTGTAATGACGTGGGGGATATTTTCTTGGCTCTTTAATACTAACTGAATATCATTTAAATGCCACAGCCTACCTGAATATTATTGCTGAGCATGTCCATCTTTTTACTCATGTACATTTCTGATAGTTGATTCCAGCAGAATAATGTGCCATGCCACAAAGCTTAAATCACCTTCACCTGGTTTCTTGAACATACCAACGAGTTCACTGTGCTCAAGTGGCCTTCACAGTGACTGTATCTCAGTCTAATAGAAAATCTTTGGGATGTGGTGGAACTGGAGGTCTGTGTCATGGGTGTGCAGCCGACAAGTTTCCAGCCACTGTGTTAAGCTATCATATAAATTTGGACCAAAATCTCTGGGTAGTTTTTTTCTGCACCATGTTGAATTTGTCTCATGGTGAATTAAGAATGCTCTAAAGGCAAAAAAACAAACAAAAAACAAAAACAAACAAGATCCAACTTGCTGGTAGCAAGATGTGCTTAATAAAGTGGGCAGTGAGTGTATATTTCCCATGGTACCTCTTGCCACAGGTATAACTCTGATTACATAGTCAAGAAGAGCTTCAGGGTGGAGTCTTAGTAAGGGGTGTTGTTGAAAGAGTCCTTATTGTTAAGTATGAGCCAATTTCATGAAGACATGTTTACAATATAGCCTCCTTATTAGAATTTAACATCACAGTTTGCTGTTTTTAATCTCTGATGTGTCTTCTTCAGCCGTCATTGTATCACTTCAGGGGGAAAAAAAAGTATAGCAACACTCATGGACAGCAACGTGACGAGCTGATTGATGTGCTGGTTTGTCCAGGTTTGTGTGACTACAGCTGGGCCAAGTGGCGGAAAATGAGGTAATTAGCAGTTAATTGGTTTCAGGTTCTCTCTTAGAGTATAGTAAAGCGTGACTCATCGCCTGGTGTCAGGACGCTGCCAGTTAACTAATTAAAAGCTTTCCAGAGAGTATAAGACTGGCAGGGAACAGCCGCTCGGTTTTCATAACGTTCTGTAGTTAGAGTAGCTTTCAGATATCAGAAGAAAATGAATGACATGCGAGCTGGGAAACCTGTCGGCGGTCAACCGCTGGAGTTGTTCAGCTGTTCTCATGGCGAGTGTGGCGCAACTTTCACCAGGCAGTGGAAACTCAAAGAGCATGAGACTGTGCACACCGGGGAGGTAAGGAAAATATTCAATCACGCAGTGCCAAAGCCTTTCTTTCTAAACCCTTTAAACTGAAAAATAAAGTAAGAAACCGTAACTTTACAACTATGATAAATGCGTGCAGCGCCCGTGCCAGTGCGCAGTTGCCGGCTGCGGTCGTCGCTTCTCCAGAAGTTCTCACCTGCGGCGCCACATGCTTGAGCACACCGGGGAGAAGCGATTCAAGTAAGTAACTCAAACACGGTTTTCCTTCTCTCAGCTGTCGTCTCACTTTGGTTTCTGATTCATGCAGATGCAAGTTTGTGACCTGTACAAAGACATTCTTTAACGCAAGCAAATTGAAGAGACACGTGCGCTTCGCCCATGGAGACAAAAATAAGTACTTCAAGGTTTGTGTGAATATACACTTATCCACCAGATGGCACCAAAACTACACAATTTACACCAGCTTCGTTTACTTTTGAGATAAACCGGTTTTCAAGCCTTGTCATTTTAATCACTTGTGCATTCCCGTCCTGTAGTGCAAGCACCCAAACTGCTCTCTGACCTTCAAAAAGCGCAGGTTGTTTAAGATGCACCTGAAGGAACATGAAATGGTTGCCAAGTTCAAGTAAGTCCATGTAATAGCTTGGATTCATATAAAATATAGTTCAGATTTTGCTCTGCTTTAACATATACTGACACTACTGTGTGACTTAAAAAAATTGCTGAAGCTGTCAAATGAGTTTCTGTATTAAAGATGATACTTTTACTGCTTTAATCAGCGTTTATACCTGCAGAATGAGCTGCCAATGCCTATGTGGGGTTGGTGTCTGTGATTAATTTTTACTTCTGTCTTTACTCCTGGGATACTTAGATGTTCGAAGGATGGATGCGCTGCCACATTTGACTCCCATATTGCCCGCAAAGCTCACGAGAAGAAGCATGCAGGTTGGTTTAATCTTGGTGGGGACTTGTCGTCTTTAACCTCGGTACATTTTTTTCATTAAAATGGGGTTGAATGATTTTGTGTGTAACCTTTTCATGCATTGAAGACAAAATAAACATGGCCCAGAAGGGAGATGGTGGATGATCTCATTTGTCTGGTCTCTGCAGGTTACCGCTGCCCTCATACTAATTGCCAGGTATTTGAACATACCTGGGGGAAACTTCAGAAACACATGATTAAACACCCAGGTGAATTTGACCATAGTACATAGTTTTTGTTTCCCTGCTAAGTGCTTTGTTGGTTAAAGGATGGCCCAGTTAATTGTTTTTTTTGTGTTGCAGCCACATTTACATGCCAAGTGTGCAAGAAGGAGTTTAAGAAAGTGGATTCTTTGCGGAGGCACAAGCGGACGCATGCTTCCCACAAGCCTGTGCTGGTCTGTCCCAGAGATGACTGCCAGGCTTACTTTTCTACAACCTTTAACCTGCAGCACCATATTCGCAAGGTGCACCTTGAGCTGCTCAAATACAGATGTTCCTTCCCTGACTGTACTCGCATGTTTGCTATGCGGGTAGGTCTCTAGCAAGAAACTGGAAATGTGTACCTACTTTAAATCAAAAGATGCCAGTGAAACATAACATCCAGTTTTAAAGTAGCTTTAATAATAAACTTGATTTGCAGTTTATTTTTTTGGAACTTGTGTACTGACTGTTTTTATTCTGCAGGAGAGTATGACTAGACACCTACTTCGCCATGACCCAAATGCTACCACTCTGAAAGTAAGACCTAATAGTGTACAAGTAGACTAAAGCACTCACATATTTCTCTGCAAACCTGTTACAATTTAAATTCTTCCGGTCTAAATCTGGGGGTTCACTAATTCATTCATGTTTAATATGTGGAGTTAAACCAAGTTCATCACTTTAATTTTCTGACTCAACAGAAACGGCAGCGACCCAGGAAAACCTGGCAGAAACGCTTGAATGGACAAAATCTGCCACTCGTGGAGGAAAACCTGCGTCACCTATTTGCTCTGCGCATGCGGATCTCCAGACGTGCCAAGGTGGAAACGAACCTCTCAGGCCTCTTCAATGAGCGCAAGATCCATCACTATGTTGACCCAGAAGTCAATCTGCGTAACCTGTTTGGGATCAAACAGCATCAGGCTCTAGAGAAGAACGAGGTTGCGCCAGTAAAAGGTTAAACAAGGATGCTTCCAGGCTTTTTGGTTAAGTTAGTACTTTGTTTCAAAGTTAAACCAAAGTTTTTTTTTTTCTTGTTTAGACAATGGGTCTTTTTCCTTTTGAATGTAGATTGTATACATTAAAATACTTAAATTCCAAAGCAGTGTAACTTGACACATTGATTAGGATGTCAAGCTTTTGAGTCTTATTCTGGAGACGGCAGGTCTCAGCTGAAACATTTATTTTGTAACATGGCTTTTGACCCAATAAAAATAGTTGTGAGTTTCCTCAAAGTGGTGCTTGAATTCTAAGTGCTTGAGTGTTTAGGTGAACTGCTGAAGGTCAGCCCATCAGTGGCAGGTGCTGAAGGACCAAGATTTGTTTAGTCATATTAATTGCATCTCATTGTGAACACACTAAAACAGCTGTTCTTCTCCTGCATCTATCTTTTGTGCTCGCTTCGGGTGCACACATCAGTTGACATTTGCTGAACATGTTGGGGCTCATTAAATATGAACGAAGCGCTGCACATGAGTAAGAACTGATGCACACAGCATGTCGTTTTGGAGGCGGATGACTTTGAACACAAAGATGAGTGTCTGCTGTCAGATCTGTACAATGGAGGTTAAGCTGTTGCAGTTTAGAGCCTGGCCTTTTTGTTTGGTTACACAAAAGGGGAATGGCAGTTCATATGTACAGAGTAAATTTGTCCACCTGTCCAAAGTTGAGCTGCAACTAATTTTCTCCAGTGTACAACCTCGGTTCTTCGCGGTTTATGGTGTTACACAATAAAGACTTCAATAGTTCATAACATGGATGCGTCTCCCTACATGAAGGGAGATATTTGAGCTTCTGTAACTTCTACCAGCCACGTTTTAAAAAACACATGACAGCTTGGCCAATCATACACATACAGGCGGGAACAGAAATGCAGAACAGAAAGAAATTGCTATTAAAATCAAACCAAACTCTCCTAAAGGTTCTCAAAATTCAGTGTTGAAATTGCATCAATGCATTACACTAAATTTGTGGAAGTGGCCTACAGTTAGTGGCCACTTCCACAGATTAAGTTTAATGCAATTTGATGCAAAGGCTTAGCTATGATCTCTGGTTTCAGAATTAACAATGGCTTTAGCATTAGTCGTCATTGTGGTGTATACTGGGCTGTTACATTCATGCCCTAGCTTATGTTAATGACAAATTCCTAGTTTGTAGACCGGCAGCTCATTTGGGATTGCATTAAGTTCTCTAGGTGTTTGTAATGAAACCTTAAAATGTTTCACTCCTGTAAATGTCGTCTTAATGGTTCAAAATCAAGTGATATTTATTACACAGACAATTTATGAAGGCATCAGTACTTTTAGGCTGGCTTTAAAATGTTTGAACCGTTAATCCACAATAGTTGGCATTTGCTCATGGGTTAATTGTTCTTGCTTTAGTTTATACCCTTCAAGCTTTTAAGAGTAATGAGGGTGGTGTGTGTTATTTGGCTGGCATTTAGGTGAGGAAAAAAATCAATAGAAGCCACTGGTTGATCTCTAACTTGTTTATTTGCAAGTAAGAAATGACCCTGCAGAAAATAAAATCTGCATTTTAAAATCAAATGGTGTCCTGTTTAACATTTTCCCACTTCATTTTTGTCTGGGAGTTCAGTAAAACCATTTCCTTGTTATCTGTTGAGTAAGTCTTCTTTCTCTTGGTCTAGTGGAGCAAGACAGAGTCCATTTCAAAGCTTCAGTGCAGCTCTGCAACAGCCTGTCACTTTGAGTTTGAATGGTGTCTTTACTTCTGTTTCTCGTTGCTTAGCCGGAGGTCATTGTGCTGCCTCTGGCCTCTTTCCCTTTTTTGATGTCATACATTATTCTATATCGCACCACAGCTGACCTACATGCTCTGCCGAGCTGTAAGATCAGTTTTCAGGTTCACACAATCATCCTCCAGCAGTTAACCGTGTCTGCGTCATCCGCAATTCTTTCCCGTGGTCACTGTATAGCTCATTCCTTTATAAAATGTCATTCTCAAAGCACAGATAAAAGCATCAAACACTGAGAGCCTCTCGAGATCCTGATATTGCTTTGGAAGTGTGATGTGACTTTCAGGGTAAGACGGAAGCAGAAATTTAAAAGGCGTGTGTTTCTATGGTGATGCACACAGTAAACAAGATTTTTTTTGTCAATAGATTAAAAAATATTTATCTTTAGAAGAACTAGGACAGTGTTTGCTGTGGAAAATACTGGAGTGATTGGATGTTCCTTGTTGACAGAGTTGATAATTGTTTTCAGCAGGTGCCACAAGAGTCAGCGGGCTGTCTGATGTCAGGGGCCAAGTGCTGGATGGATACCAGCAACACTATCAAACTGATTCACTCAAATTTAACTGCACCCTCATCACCCTCCTCTGGCTCTCTGTAAAGGCCATGCCAATTATCCACAGAGTGAGCATGACCTTTGGTCTAACTTTCTGAGGTTGATTTTTGCAGCTTGTGCGTCAGAGTAGCACAAAAGCAATTTTACAATACCATCACTGCAAGGGTGACTAGGACATGGTTTCATATTTACGACTATCTGATGAAGTATTGGTTTCATTATTTATTGTAGCTGTTCTTGTTTCCAAGTCCTTAGAAAGGCTCTTTTAGTTCCAGGACATAAATCATCCAGTCTCAACCATCCATCCATCCATCCATCCATTCGCTTCCGCTTATCCTTTTCAGGGTCGCGGGGGGCGCTGGAGCCTATCCCAATTTTCCCTAATTTATACATTTTTATTCACACCTTTCAACTTTTATCCAAACTAATCTCAACTTGCAGTTTAACATTCATGGCTCTTCTTTAACCTTATATATTGTTTGGGAAATACTTTTTAACAGCACTGTAGGTCACCTGGTGAACCAAGTGAGCTACACCAACAACTCAGTCTGACGTTGACTTTGCAGACAAGTTTGAGGCTGACCATCAGTCAGCTTCAAAATAAGCCAATCAGCAACCAGCAAGAGGAGACTAAGGGATGTGCAGGATGGTGAAGCTGAATGATCGTCTGGCCCAACATATGAGCCAATGTGTTCCAGCGAGGGCCATCACAAGTGGTGGTTGCTCTTGTGCATGTCCCCTGATCTAAACACAGTTCGTAGATGCAGCAGCAACAAAAAAGAACAGATGCAATGCATGTCCCAAGTTGTCCAGGACGATGCAGTACATTTATTAAGTGTAAGGAGTACACATGCAACACACAAAGCAAAACTGCCCCCCCGTGTTTTATAGGCTGAATAGGCATTTGTTCAGTGGGCTGATGCAGTCTATACTTTCAAGAGTACAGTAAATTTTGTAATTCAATTCAAAGAAGCATCAATACTTAGAAACCTTGATTCAAGATAAACGTTTTTTGTTTGTTTGTTTTTACCATGTAATGGTTATGATTGTTTTTACTTTAAATTACATTTTATCAGATGGGAATTCCTGATATTAACCATATATATAGAATATATAATGCATCAAACTGGGATAAAGCAAACATCTGTTAAGTATTCGTAAATAAATTAGTATGACTTTATTGATTTAATAAGCCAATAATGCAGTGGATCTTACAGATCCGCTAATGTTGGCTGAGTAACAAAAAGACGAACTCCATATTAAACATGTAAAACTAATATACAGCAAATGTATCAGCAACAAAAAGGAAATTATTATGTATCTAGTGATGATGTAGAGGTTTGACCGTCTTCTTTGTGATATGCTCCCTCTGTTCTTCAGTGTAAAAACATCTATGTTGTATTTTTATACAACCATCACTCTCTTGATTTTTAATTAACGGTGGCATTGCTAGTGTTCTTTTCCACTCTAGGGAAAAATGCATCAATAATACCTCTGACTTACCTCAATTCTGCTATGAGTCATTTTTTATTCTGATGACGTAAGCTTCTCGATAAAATTGCCTTGACCTACAGGAGCTAAAACTAACTGAGAGGCTTGAAAAGCAACAAAATGATTCAGCTAATGTCTCAGCTACAGTGAAAACCTGCATTTTTGTTTTCATCTCTAACACAACAAACAGGAACTCTATTTCAGTTGTAATTTTACAGGTAAGAAAAGCACAGTGTGTATGCTTAATGTTGGTGCCTTGTGCTGGTACAACTACGCTGCTCAAAAAATTAAAGGGACACTTTGAAAACACATCAGATCTCAATAGGGAAAAAATCATGCTGGATATCTACAGTGACATGGACAGGATAACTTGTTATGGAATGAAAGGAAGCCACATTGTTTGATGGAAATTAAAATGATCAACCTACAAAGGGCGTAATTCAAAGATCACCTGAAAATCAAGGTGAAGAAACGAGCCCATTTTGCCAAAATTTCATTGTAGGAACACAAAATGATATTCAGTAGGTTGTATCGTCCCCACTTACTGTTACTTCAAACCTGACAATGTTGGGGCATGCTCCTAATGACATGACGGATGGTGTCCTGAGGTACACACTGGCAGTGTTAAGTAGTGTTGAATATCCCAGAGGTGTTCTGCTAGATTTAGGTAAGCCAAGCTCAGGGGCCAATCAATAGTATTAATTTCTGCATCCTCCAGGAACCGTTTGCATACTCTCATCACATGACGGGAGGACCCAACTGATGAACAGGAGGAACCCGATACCCACTGCACCAGCACAGGGTTTAACAATGGGTCCAAGAATTTCATCTCGATACCTAATGCCAGTCAGGGTGCCGTTGCCAAGCCTGCAGATGTGTGTGCATCCCTCCATAGATATGCCTCCCCAGACCACCACCAAACCAGTCGTGCTGAACAATGTTAGGAGCAGCATGACACTTCTTCAGAGCCCATCATGTCTGTCACATGTGCTCAGTGTGAAGCTTCTCACATGTGGGTGCCAGTGGTGGAGATGCCACTTCTGGTATATGGCAAAAGCTAATCCAGCTCCTCGGTGCTGGGCAGTGAGCACAAGGCCCTCTAGAGGAATGTGTGACCCCCAAGCCTCATGAATTCTACTTCTAATTGTTTGGTCAGAAATCTTCACACCTGTGACCTGCTGGAGGTCATTTTGTAGGGCTCTGAGCTCATCCTGTTCCTCCTTCCACAAAGGAGCAAATACTTGTCCTGCTAATGGTTTAAGGCTCTTCTACAGCTCTGTTCAGCTCTCCTCCAGTATCTGCCTGTCTCCTGGAGTACTCCATGCTCTTGAGGGCATGCTGGGAGACACAGCAAAAATGAGAAGGGAAAAATGTCAGTAGCCTCCACCTATAAAACCATTCCTGTTTTTCTGGTGGGGTTGTCTCATTGGTGCCCCTCTTTTACACCTGTTGTTAATATCATTAATAAACCCTCTCTGCTGCTTAACTGAGATCAATATACCAGAAATTAAATTGACTTGATGCTATACTCTGTTTATAAGCGTTCCTTTAATTATTTTGAGAAATGTATGAGGAGACTTGGATTTACTTATTCATCCCTTTTGTGTAAAGTGAGTTAAGAGATAATAGATAGTAATTGATGAACCATTCTAAAATCAAGAACTAAGAACATTCAAAGTACACGTTTGGATATTCTAATAAGGAAAGTCGGTGCATAACATAACTAATAGTAGTAGCTCCACGCTATATTCTATTCACAAATTTATTTTCCATAAAATATAGGAATTTGCACCTAAAGTGATTTTGTGCCAATGTACATTAACACATGCCCCTATACATACCTTGGGGTAAAGCAAGTGGTTATTTGAATTAATGTTGCCTTTATATCAACTCAAAGTGCTCTGGCTATTCTCCTCTAACATCAACAAGACATTTTCATTTTTAAATATTTATATTTTGGCATTTTGCCTTTTTTTTTGGTAGATTATCAATGGAGAATAGACAGAAAACAGGGGGAGACACAGCAAAGGGCCACAGGTTGCATTACAGCCATATGGCATATGGGCACCTGCACAGCCAGAGAGCTAAGCCAGCACCCAACAAGGCATTGACCCAAGCAACTGTTGCTCACTAAATATTTTCTCTTTTTGGACCAAAATCCAGATAGATCATTAGTTTCTGAAATACTAAGAGCAGCCTGTCTGGCACAATGCCACCTTCAAAATCTCTTAAAGACCCTTTCTTCGACATTTTAATGCATAATGCGTATAAATGCAATAAATTGCTGCCATTTGACTGGCGGCTTTTTTTGATATAGGATTTCATTTGTTTAACATTACATTAATGAGCAGCTGAAACAGGTGTAAACAGTTCTCATTGTTTGGGTTAAAGCAGAGTGGGGCACTCTTGTTATCAGCTTGTCATCAGCATGCATTGTTCAAAATCCAGCACGAGTAATTTGCAATGAGTAACTTGCAGACATAGGACATAATCAAGATATAATCAATGCGAAAAGATATACACAAATTTTAGAGCAACATATGATGGCATTAAGAAATTAAATATTTTTGTCAGAAAGGCCTTGTGCATTTCAGTGAGACATTATAAAATATGACACAGCAGGCCCTAGATTACTGAAAAAGTGAAATCCCATTAAAAAAAATTACAGCACTTGACTCTTCAGTTCCCAAATGATTGATAGAAGAAGAGGTGACGAAATATAGTGAGAACACAGTGCTTTTTGATATCCAAAATCAAAATTAGCAGTTTATTTTTTAAAAATATATATATATTTTTTTCTTACACAGTGGTCTACCTTTTAAAAAAATAATGTGGTTAAAGCATTTGAATGTTCTCCCTAATTATGGAAATGTTTCTGATGTAGTCTGAAGTGTCAGTGTTCCTGTTTTTTCTCAGTCAATAAAGCCTTGTTTAATTTGAGTAGTAACCCATACTTCTATTTTCCAATCTCATTTACAACACAGAGAAAGCCCAGACTCCCACAGAAAGAGAAACACGCTGGTTCAGAAAATCACAAAACAAGGAGAAAAACTGAAGTAGGTTAACCATACAGTCGTCATGCCCTGATTTAGCTGACGTCCTCCAGAATAGATGACCCAAAACCTTTTCCCCCTCCCTTTTCTCCATTTTCCCATGGCCCTGTTTTAAGAGAGCTTTTCACATAGCGGTAACCCAACCACATGCTTACTATACTGACAGGAGAAACACAATAACTATAAAATGGGGACCATTCTGCAAAGCTGTTAATGTACTCAGCTTCCTTCAGGGCACACTCTGCTGCAGCCCTACAGCTCTTTATACCATGTAAGGAAATCTAAAATACTACATAGCAACAAGCAAACAAAAGATACTTGTCACAAAATGTTCCATAACACAAAGGTCAAGAGGAAAACACCGTCCGAATTTAATAGACAGATACATTTTAGATATATATTTTAAAACATGTCTCCAGTGCTTAGTTTAAAGGTAGCCTTTTGAGCTTGAAGTCTGGCAAAAGCACTACCATAGCAAGAAACACAATAGGAGCTCCATTCATCTGAACTAAGATGAATCATTAGGAGACACTGAAACCTGAGATTGAAGGGGCAGTATAGTTATACAGGATTCAGAACTGGAATTAGTAGACTTTTATTGTAGTTTTACTATGTACCTCAAAGAGAAATGAAGAACAAACACAATCGTTTGCGCAGAAAATATAAAAAGTACATATATAAAGTATATATAAGGTATGGTGATAAGGTACTGATGCAATAAAATTGATTCTAGGGATTAGTAATATGCTGCAAGTTATTTCCAAATTTCACAATGACTTTACCAATAACAGACAACATTGCACTGAGTTTCAAGTAATTTAAGAAAATGCTCATTGAACAAGAAATACACTTGGCTGTGATACTATACATGATGACTGCAGGAAGAGGAAGAGAAGGAGTGGAAGAGGTGGTAGTAGTAGTGGTGGTGGCAATCAGTATATGTTGAGGTTCAGTGTTGTTGTAAATAAGCTGAGTCTGTTGTCCTGGATATTAGCGACCTGTAGTGGCTGCCAGAGGGCAACAGGTCAAACAGATGAGATATCATGGATTTAATTTTTCACCTAATGAATTTAAATTATTATCATTATTGTTATTATTATTGTTGTTGCTATATTTGGCTGAGCGCTGATGTTAAATCACATAATCAAAATTGTATGTTATTGATCATACAGGGGCATTGACTGGCGTGATGTTACCTCAGTTATGTCCAGTACACCTTGTTACCTGTGCATTTTAAAAAACAAAATAAAACATCCATCCATCTGTTTTCCTCTGCTTGTCCAGTTCAGGGTTGTGGGTGGGCTGGATGTATGTATGTGAGTGTAAATGGTGATGAAATAACATAATTTAATATTTGAAAAATTGATAGCATTTCATTAGTTATTTATTTTATTTTTGTAGAGTTTAAGACATTGATTTAAATTACATAATGCTTCAAAATAGATCATACACCTTTTCAAAATGAGTAGTGTCAGGTCTCTTTAACTCTTAAAAAATGTAAATAGGATTTTTATATGTAGTTGAAAAAAATCATTTTTCAGATGACATTAAATGATAAATTCATAGAAAAATTTGCATTTTTTGACCCAGTGTTACCAATTTAAAATGGCACTGAGTGTGTGAATGACTCAGTTACAGTTTATGGATCTATGTATGGCCACTTTAGCCCCCAAAATGTTAAAAATTAAAATCCAAACACTAATGGGTAATGTTACAGTGGCTATGTCTATAGACTACAGCAGTCACTAAGGAAGATTTAGGTAAACGTGCAATCACTTTATGAAATTTGTGGCTTTATGGCATGTCAAGGTGCTGATTAGGCAGCATGAATAGTGCACAGATGTGCCTTCGACTGCCCACAATAAAAGACCACTCTGAAATATGCAGTTTGATCACACAGCACAATGCTACAAATGTTGCAAAACCAGTCAGTATCTGGTGTGGCCACCATTTGCCTCACACAGTGCAACACATCAAATGGAGATGTGTTGCACCTTGTGAGGCAAATGGTGTGCAATGGAGTTGATCAGGTTGTTGATTGTGGGCTGTGGAATGTTAGTCCACTCCTCTTCAATACATGTGCAAAGTTGCTGAATATTGGCAGGAACTGGAACACGCTGTCATATACGCCGAGCCGAGCGTCCCAAACATGTTCAATGGGTGACATGTCTGGCGAGTATGCTGGCCATGCAAGAACTGGGATGTTTTCAGCTTCAAGGAATTGTGTACAGATCCTTGCAATATGGGGCCGTGCATTATCATGCAGTAACATGAGGTTATGGTCACGGATAAATGACACAACAATGGTCCTCAGGATCTCAACACGGTATCTCTGTGCATTCAAAATGCCCAACAATAAAATGCACTCGTGTTCATTGTCCATATCCCCACTGCCACCATGGGCCACTCAATCCACAACGTTGACGTCAGCAAACTGCTCATCCACACAAAGCAACACAAGCCGTCTGCCATCTGCCCTGAACATTAAAAACTGTCAACAAAACACCTCTCCAACATGCCAGACGCCATCAAATGTGAGCATTTGCCCACTCAAGTTGGTTACAGTGATGAACTGCAGTCATATCCAGACCCCGATGAGGACGACGAGCATGCAGATGAGCTTCCCTGAGACTGTTTCTGACAGTTTTTGCAGAAATTCTGTGGTTATGCAAAACGATTGTTGCTGCAGCTGTCTGGGTGGCTGCAGCAACAGCATTGCGCTGTGTGATCAAACTGCATATTTCAGAGTAGCCTTTTATTGTGGGCAGTCTAAGGCACACCTGTGGAATATTCATGCTGTCTAATAAGCACCTTAACATGCCACACCTGTGTGGTGGGATGGATTATCTCGGCATATGAGAAGTTCTCACTAACACAGATTCAGACAGATTTGTTAACAACATTTGATAGTAATGGGTCCTTTGTGTATGTAGAAAATGTTTCAGATCTTTAAGTTCAGCTCATGAAAAATGGGAGCAAAAACAAAAGTGTTGCGTTTATATTTTTGTTCAGTGTATTATGTGTACTAGCTAAACTCAAATTAAAAGTCAATGTAATGTCTACGTGATGTATACAATGTTTGTAAAAACATTTTGCTAAATACTTTTATGTGCAGTGGGGTCTCTGGAATATGTTGTCATGTATATGTATAAATAAGTGTTCATGAAACAGTCATGCTAATAGTGTATGTAATAATGACTTTTTCTAATAAAATGGTTATGTAGCTTTCAAAAAAGAAGAAATATGTGTAATTATTATTATTTTTTTGCCATTTGCCCAATCACACTGTAGACAGTGACAAAAATGAAGATCAAAAGAATGATGTGATAACTTAAAAACATGATACTTAAGCATAAATCTTACCCTAATACATGCCTGTTTTTGTGTCTTCCTTTCCTTTTCTTTGCATGTACTGTATTCTGCCAGTGAAGCTACGTGAATCAGAGAGTTCCTAAAATCATTAGTATTCATCTTGTATGGAGCATACATTCTTCTAGTAGACGTTCTTTCATTCATTTGAAGTTTGTCTGCTTGTGACAATGAAAGGAAATTCAGTCTGTAGGTACTATAAATATCTCCACAAAATTCCATGCCAACGCAACAGTTGCTTCAGTATTTTTACCCCAATGCAAGGAGTGGACTGACTTTGTCACGTGTAGAGTCCCACTGCTGACATGGTTAAAAAAATTGATTGATTTTGTGGTTGAATCTCAGCATTTAATCTCTGAGGCTTTACTTATGCACAAATGAGACACCTGAGGTCCATTTTTATTTGAACAGTGAAATGAGTTCATACTGCTCTGCCAAGATCAACATAACCTGATAGCCCTTCACATTAACCCTATAATCTTCCATCAAAGACATTTGGGCAAACAAAGTGTTTTTTTTTATCATCTTTCTTCACTTAGCTTTCACATTGTGTGCCTTTGTGAATATTTAACATACCTGAAATTTTGTAAATCACTCACATACACAGAAACAAAAATATAAATTTATGTCACAAAGTCACCATCTAACAGAGGTTTCTGTTCTTAGGAAAGTGGAGCAGGCACAGCACTGGAAGTCATCCAAATAGTGTTTATTGTCAGACTGTAGGAATGCTTTGTCGGAAGGTTTTTCTCTCAGCTAGATGACTGCATGCAGTTATTTTGTCCCACAGATTAGGTCCAGTGGAATGACAGAGAAAATTTGTTTTTCCTCATACCCTCTTAGTGCAAACGCCCTTTAGTGACTTACCGTCAGCAGCAGGCAGTTTATCATTTTTTCTCGACCATTAGATCATGTCACATCATACATCAAAGCTCTTCTTTGCCTCCCTGCTGTTACTCTTCATCGTTGGTCTTTGGGTTTGGGAAAGGTAATTTTCACATGAAAATGTGCCAATATCCCAGTGCTTCTTTTGTCTGTTTAAATTTGTAGTCTTTGTAGTTTCATTTCCTGCCATCATAAAAAATATGCATAAAAATAAATCCATGAAGAGGGTATAATAAGCAGAGCATCATTCTCTGTTGCCAGTGCCTCAAGTAGAGGCACTGGCAACGGTTATTTATCCTTTTTGCATAAGACAGTTGGTCTGTATCTTGCTATAGGTATGTGCCATGTAGCTTTGTAGCTTTAGATTCAAGTGACACAGAATGTCAATTTCTATTTCCACTCCCTGGCTAATGGTATACGTCGAGAAAAGCCATACTGTTGCTTCACTGCTACAAGAATATGCATCATACAGCCATGAATGAAAAAAAAAAAAAGACGATGTGAAAATGACACACTGACATGATTTATTTTATCAGACTATCAGCGTCATTTTGATCAGATTAGCTGTGATTTTCTTGGCCAATGATCTGTGTTGCCTGAGATGAGAGTTGATTACCAGAGACATTAATTTAGGTTTGATTACACTTCCTTTGGTTGACATTCACGTCACAGCATCCAGTGTTCTCCTTATGTCCTTACATTCACTTCATTTGCCCCTTCATCAGTCAAAGCTGGGCTTCCAATAAGTACCTTCTTCTTCTTAATTAAAAGTGCTGCAAGTGATCACATCACAGAATGAGACAGTTACCTTGTTTTATGGAAAAAAAAAATCTGGCTATTATAATCATTTATCCAAGCGGTCAAATAGTGAAACCTGATTAAATCAAATTTGACATCCTCCAGAACTGTATTCTTGTTTTATTATATTCGTGTTGATACATTTTAATCAGTGACTCTTTGCCAGAGAGTCAGTGACTGATTTTAACGTGCTGCTTAATCATTATAAAAGAAAATGCATTTAGAGCAGCAGGGGGGCCGGGGTTCAATTAACAGCCATGTAATTCTGAGTGATTAGTTTACATGCTTCAGCTGCATCAGAGGAGGAAAATGTTACACAAACCAGCAGTCTGAGCGATTCCTGTTTATATGCAGCCTTAAACGCAGAAAGAAACTTTATTGATCCCTTTGGGGAAAATGAGTCATTGCAAAGTCAAATGTATTTCAGCAAGCATCAAATGAAAGTAAAGTATAAAACATTAATAAAAAGAGATTAGCATGACACAGCGGCGCTCATGATAAAATTATGTTTGATTTCTTTTTTGAGAAGTAGTCAAACTTGAATCAAATTATTGGTTGTAATTATTTCAAAGCAAATAAATATGCCACAAAATATCTAATGTTGAGCATGAACTGTGAAATTTAAAAGGACTGTTGGAAAGTACACTCATTTCGCTTTGCTGTGTTATGAGAAGACTAATACATCATGAAGCTTCAGTAAACAGATGCTGTCTCTAACAAGCAGCGAAATAAGGGCCTGAAAAATGAACCCAATTTTCAGAAACTGCAGCTTCTCCAGTGGGCGCTTGAGGCTGAATTCAGAAGAAGTCTCCAAAGACTCCACTTTGAAATACCCAACTTTATAGCAGAGATAAAAATGTCTGCAACCTGTTTTATATGGCAAATTAGCTCCAACTGACACCTGTAGAGAGGGATGTGAATTTTTATGTATCTAACCTCTTTAAATTAAGATTAAAGGGTTAAGGTTCAAGTGTTATAAGTGGTGCTGACACTGGCCACTATGGCCAACAGCTGTCTGCTAGGCATCACCCCTTAAGTCTAATTGGAGTAACATCTTGACTGTGTTTTGAATTTCTGGTGCCTTTTGAAGCATTTTCAGCTACACAGTTATCTGACTAATAATGTAACGTCATTTCCATTTAATCCATTTTTTTTAAGTCAGTGAATTTCTATAATTAGAATGGACATTTTACATTTTGGAACCATTAGCAATGCAACAGGAACATGTAATTTACAAGAAAAGACAGAATGGCGCCTGCCCCATCCATCATACCATCATCAACTGTTTATATTTATATGTCTTTTTTATTATTTGTAACTGTTGATGTACCTATAACTCATGAGCCTAAATAGCTTAATTATTACTTAATTACTACTAAATGTGATTTTGAGCAGTGTTTAAAACTACACGTTTACACTGAAAGGTCATGGCCAGTGTTGGTCAAGTTACTTGAAAAAAGTAATCAGTAACTAATTACTGATTACTTCCCCAAAAAAGTAATCCCGTTACTTTACTGATTACTTATTTTCAAAAGTAATTAATTACTTAGTTACTTAGTTACTTTTTAAAAACACGATTTACAACCTGAATAGGTGATAAAGCGATAGATCTTTCAGCCCAATTCTACTTTTTCTACATAATCCATCATACAGAATGTAATCAAATGGAAAAGTCTCTTTTTAAAACTTGTTTTATCAGTTTTAATCTTTTAACTTTATGCATCAAGCAAAAATTTAATTATATGCAACATTCTCTGAGTCAAATAAATTAGTTTAACATTTAAACCTATTTTCTGCACATTCCAGCACATAAAATAAAATATTTTTTTGTGTTTACACTCAGTCTTTCAAATAGATGCAAGTAAAACACAGCAGAAAATAAATAAAGTCAAAGACTCAGCGGTCCTTTTGCTCTATTTTCACCTGTAAAGCAGGACTGCGGTAGGCGGAGGTTTACCCTGGTGCAGGTGTGCCACAGCGGTCAGTGGAAGAATCCGCGAGTTTCTCTGTGAATTTTCCATTAGGTCGTCGCGCACTCGGTGCTTGTTTAGGGTTTTTTTCGCTGTAAAAAGAAGTTTTCTTCCCACGCACAACGGTCACTAATGTTTTTGTCACTTTTTATGGAATCAAACTCAAAGTAAGGTCAGTACTTCCACGCTTTAAACGCTTCACGCTCATACTCTCTCTGCACTCGATATATGATCCACTGTTGATCTGCACACAGCTGTTGTCACGAACGTCGCACTCGCTTACGTCACTGTCATGAGACATTCTCGCAAAAAAATCACGGTTTTAGTAACGCAGTAACGCAGCGTTCCTACGGGAAAGTAACGGTAATCTAATTACCGTTTTTGCAATAGTAATCCCTTACTTTACTCGTTACTTGAAAAAAGTAATCAGATTACAGTAACGCGTTACAAGTAACGCGTTACAGCCCATCTCTGGTCATGGCTTTCAACATTTTGCTACAAAGCAGACACTTTAGCCCCACATTAATATCTGTAATAAGGGCTTTTATTGTAAACAAAGAAATTAAAATGATTGAAAAGGTAAGGCAATACTTTACCTCAGTAAAAGAATGGCCACACCATCGTTCACAGCAAATACTTCTGGCCTTTTATTTCAATTGTGGGTCTGTAGGCTTACAAAATGGCATATGTTCACAAACTGGCCTTGATCATGCAGTTTTAACAATACAAATATTTGTATTAGTCACCATGTACAGTAGATACTATGAATCTTTGTACCCTGGTAATTTATAGGTTCGCTTTTATCATGATTGGATGGGTCATTTAGCAGGAGCTTGGGAACAAACATACAGACTTACATACGGTTCCTTCATTATAGTATGATGATGATATGTTAGTATTATTATCTGTAGCCATGTGAAGCACGCACATAGCTATGCATTCTAACTGAGATAGCAAGTAGGGCTGCACAATTAATCACATTTTAATCTTGATCATGATTTTGGCCATAACTGTGCAGCCCTTGTAGCTAATATTAACTGATGGCAACTCTGACCTCAAAAAACCAGCAGAGTGACCACCACAATGCCAAACCCAAGGCTTAAAAGCAGTAGTCAAAAAATCAGTGGGTGATGCCACAATTGCTACAGCCATCTTTTATGTAAAGTCAATGATTTTAGCACAGACAATGGAAACATAAGGAAGCCAGCCAGAGGGATTTGAGGGATTTATTTAAAATTCGGCCTGCCAGTACCCTCTAAGGATTGCCTATTAAAATAAACCACAGTGAGACACACTGGGGCTTTCATACACTGTTGTTACCTTTGGACAGAGGATGGTTGTTTCCATTATTTTCCATCTATAAGAATGTAGCTCCTTATATATTTTACAGATGTAATAGGTGTAAAGATTTTCTTAACTTACTCTTGAAAAGAAAATGATAATAATGTTATGTTTTATTAAGAATAGTTGCCCTCTATATTTATTTAAGGGAACAGATCTACCTTCTAACACTTGTGCAGATGTCTCTGATGAAATGTTTGGCTTTAATGTAAATATCATACGGGCAGTTTAAATCTGTGTATTGCAATGAAAAGTCTCCAGATGGATGTTCAACCGCTTAGAAACTGAGTAGTGCTTCTCTCGTCTTCTTCTTCACTGGGCGCTTATAGTTCCATTTCATCTGTTGACTACAGTAAAGGTCATCTGTGTAGAGAGAGGGATGACGTGAGTTGTTCACTATAACAGCCTCATCTGTGTGTGTGTGTGTGTGTGTGTGTGTGTATTTCAACTCATATGCCAGCGTTTCTCCACAAGCAATGCCTGTGGGTGAAAACTCTTGGAGAGAGAAAGAAGAGCAACAAGAAAGTAAGATCGAGCTCAGTGGGGTGAGTGAACCTCATGTTTCATTAATGCAGCATATCATGCAATGTGTGTGTGTCTGTGGGTGTGCATGGAGGGATAGAGGAAGGGTCACGGTTGGCTTTAATTAGAGGAAGAACGTGTTAAACAAATGTAGGGCAATCACCGATTCACAGAAGCGTGGCATCCATATTAGTCTACCTCTAATCAGCGCTGATCGGTGCAGAGCACACCGGGCGAGAAGAGCCCTGCTAATGGCATGAGACACTGAAGAAGAATGATGAGTCAGTAACCTGTTTGAGGCCTCAGCCGTCACGTGCTGAATCACAGTCAGATGTCCCCTGGGATCAATTTCCACAGAGGAACAATGGACCTATCTGCCTTCCTGTCTGTCTGTCTCCTTCTCTGTCAGTCACTTCTAATCATCATATCAGTAACAAGCCCTGACTTCTGTCTGGCCATAGAGCGACTGACCTCCCCAGCCACCGGTCTGTCGGTCCAGCCAGTCTCGTCATGTGCAGATACAGATGACAGCGGAAGCTTTCATTCTTCTGCTGAGAAACAAGCACAGCGTACTGGAGTATTTTAATCTAAGGATCGTAAACAGAAATCACAAGTTTTCATTTAAAAAACACACTTAAATGAGTATTCTGTGCTAACAATGGCATGGATTTTGTTAAAGCTTTTTGAACAAAATAAACGTTTTCTACTTTCCAAGGTGAAAACACTTGTTCTTTTATCCAAACCATGCTTGTACTGATACATTTTCACCAACTGCACTGTGTATTATATTGTGCAAGCAACCACTGTGTTTCCATGTAGAGTTGATATAGACTATAAAGGTCTTATTTTTTGGATGAATCATCCTCAACAAATAAATGATAAAATTTCCAATGTTTCTGTCAGTGTGCAAGAGTCTTGCCAAATGTTTGGACAGACTATTACATTATACCAGGAGGGTTTAATTTGCTGATAGTGTGAAGACTTCTAAAACTTTCTGCTTCTTTTTTAAAAAGAATGTTAGATACAGTACTGTTCAAAAGTGTTGAGACACCTCTAAGTTCTATAAATCGCAATTCCGAGGAGTCAGGCTTTCTTTTAATCTTTACATTGTATATTTAGACACTTTGTTACTAGCAGCAAGAAATATTATTTGTTTAGCTGAATCTATGAAAAGTGGAATGATGAATCCACAATTACATTTCTGGTTAAAATGATCAACAATACGTGCAGTACAACAGTGAGTGTCTGCAGCTCTCTGTAAAACACGGTGGAGGCTCTGTTATGGTTTAGGGCTATATTTAAACCAGTGGTGTTTTGTATCTTGTCAGAATTCTCTTCTGTGAATTGCGAATACATAAAGTACTCTCAAATTTTGATCCAACATATAATACCATCTGGAAAACATCTGATTGGTAATGGATTCAGTTTTTAGGATGACAACGATCCCAAACACACTGCTAATGTAGTAAAAAATATCCCTGGAAACACACACGCACAAACACACAATGGAACACCATCAGGCCGCATCATTACTGATGTAGTGTGTGATCATCCTGACAGAGAACAGAGCAAGAGGCAAACAGCCAGAGACGAGCTTTGAATGTCCTTCAAGAAGTCTGAAGGCTACTCAGAAATGACAAGATTGCTTTAAATGGCTTTTTACCATTGCTAGAATTCCTTTTCATGTTGGCTGCTTTCCATGCTTTTGTAATTATTTTGTATCATTGTTAGAACTTAGTTATTACTTTTGCCAAGTCGTTCTTTGTGTGAGTTCGTGCTTTGTAATTTGGTTCTTGGAGACCTGGATTATAAATAAGTGTGCTTGTAAAACACTTTGGGTCAACTTCTGTTATTTTAAAATGCGCTATATATTAATGAAATTGATTTGACACAAAGTCTTCCCTAACAGACTTCAGATTGCGTTGATTTTCAAGCTTGTTAGAATTGTACAAAGTCTGTTTTTCCCCTGTATACTGCATTTCCACTTATTTTTGCGCATTTTAATACATTTCAAATTTTCCCTGCAAAATGTAAAGAAACAAGGGTTGGCCTAAGACTTTTCCACAGTACTCTAGTGGCCAGCAGTAGCTCCACATGATGTATGCTCAACTGTAAATAATGTCATTACCAGTTCAAACAATCTACTGAACACATGACTGATGATGTTTATGTTCTTCCTTCTTAAAAGCAAAAACGACCAGTGGTCCAGTCGTTCCCAAAGCTTGGTTTATCCCTCTGATGTGTCTCTGATTCTTTGTCTCAGAGCACTCCTTAATCCCTAACTTACACCCCCACACAGCTAGAAAGAAAGCATTATGTCTTCTTCTATGTCTCTCTCTTTTTTTTAAACCTGTCTCTGAGATTTAAAAAAAAAAAAAAAAAGGTAGTCAGCGACCCCCTTGGATTTGTTCCTCTGCAGATTTGTTATTTTTGTACTGTGCACTCACAGCACCTTAGCTTCAAGCTTGTCATCTTGTGTTTCTTGGACCTTTGCTTTATTAAACAATACGGTTAAGTGTTGGCATTTGTCTCCCTTTTATGACATTTTGCTTTTCTGTATAGTGCAATAAAGGGAAAGGAAATAAGCACGAAATAGAGGGGATATAAAACAAGAATGAGATGATAAACTTCAACACTGCCCCTGAGTCATATTTAAATTGCGAACATGTACCCCCCCCCCCCCTTTTCTTTCTGTGTCTGCTCATATTTATTTGTGTATATTTGTTAGCTTGATGTGACAGATTATTGCACTGCATTCCTTCCTGTGTGGGAGAAGTAGAAAGGGTAATGGTATGTTATACTCACAGCTGAAGAAGTAATTCTTTATGTTTCTGTCAACTAGTATCAGTGCCTGGCCCATGCGTGTGCTATAGCAATCTGTGATTAGATCCTATTTTTGCAATGACTATTCATTGAACCAATGCTATTTTTGCAATTGGATTCCCCTGGCTGCTGCTTTTTGTCAGTATTTGCATCCTTTTGATAATTACTCACTTCCTCCCTCTAGAATTGCAAAGTGTGAAAACTACATACTTATAAAAAGCAGCACAAAGACGCGAGAGTCTCTGATCACTGTATATATATATATGCATGTGTTTATTGGTGGGTTTGAGGTAATAGTTCAAAGCCTCATTTTGCTCAGGATGTGAAGAAAGAAGCTGTAACTCTCATGCAATCTTTGGTATGATGCCACTTGTGAATTGTAATTTTTGGTTTGCGTTTGTCCTTTTTGATGCTGATTAACATTAAAGATTTTTTAACAACACTCAGGAGACTCCGATGTCTGTTTTTCACGCTTGTTCTACAACAAACTCTCATTTTCTGCGCTCTTTTAAATTAATCCAGCACACCTGTCCATCTAGCTTCGATAACACTGACACGCTTTCTGTGTTCTTAAGATCACACATTGGGATGATTCAAAATCAGTTTCGAGAGACAAATCTCAGAAGCCTCTGGTTCATTTTGACCTTGTTTGATATTTTTAACATTAGGGACATGGAAACCTATTTTACCTTGTTGCAGACGATGCTGTTTTCAAAAGCAGCTTGTTACTTTAAAGATTAATGCACTATAAATAGATTAACAGTAGATTAGAAGCAATAAAAAGCAATCTGTTGCATTACAGCATCACTTGTTAGAGTAAACACACCTCTGCAGTTAGCTTAGTCACACTTGTTAAACAGTCTAGGTTGTGTATCTAGCTGAACCTTTACATCAGTGCTTATGAATAGCGTCTCCATCACATGGCTGGCAACAAGCTTGTTAATTTCCCTTGTGGTAACAGCTTTGGATGAACTAAAGGCTAGCTGCTGTGGTTTTTGGAGCTGCAGCACAGACATCATTCTTCCTGTCATCAGGACACCAGTGTTGCAGAGCTGTGCTTAGTTTGCAGGTATTTCTTCAAAATGTGAAAAAGAGCTAATTAGCATCGTGCAGACACTTGTGATCCCAGACGAAAACAATTGTTTCCAAATTTTAAGGGTATTATGACCCTTTTCAGGCGTGTTAGATCCCAGATGGCCTCTGTACATGAGATTCTGAACCAGCTCTTTGTTTAGAGGAAGTAGGTCTCTGCTCCTAAAGAGTATTTTTTTTAACCAGAAACCAGTTTAAGCCGGTGGTGGAAGGAATCTTAGCTACCTATGTTTAAATGCTTACCCTGCTTTCTCTAGTAATGCACCTAACCCAGCAGCTCCACTAGTCAGGAACACTTACTTGTTAATGGCAGCTCTTCTCTTAATGATCTGTGCACTTGGTGAATTTCTAGGTTGTTATTTAAGTGCTCCCTTTTACTTTGATGGGCTAGAACAACCTTTTAGCAGCATTAAAAAGGTGTAATAGGTATACACAATCCTTTACTTTTACTGTTAAATAAAGAATCCAAAAAAATCAATGTCCATAATATATCTTTTAACTGCAGACTGAACATTTATGTGAACATTTGCGCCGGCGCAGAGTGTGCAGCTCAAAAATTCAAAAAGATAAAATTCAATCTTAAAAATCAGTTTGAATAAATCACTTCATGAATCACTGAAACGAATCATGAGACCTGAGGCTGACTACAAATCTTAGGGGAGAGGGAAGAGAGACTTGTAGGGCAGTCTTTTTCTGACGTGGCTAAGAGTAAAGCCAAAGGGGAAGTGGTAACTCTACACAAAGTCACAAAATCCTCAGAACAGAATCCGATTTGAAGCATGACCATCTTTCTAGCTGACCCCAACACTCACTCTGTCACAAGTGTAGGATTAAATACTTCCCTCTTGTATGCAGCTCCATGCCAAGAAGTTGGAGGAAGTGACAAACATTGTGTTTGGGATTTCTTGTCACAGCAAAGAGAAAAATGCTGTAACATAATAACAATAACAGAATGACCACTGAAAAAGCAACCAACTAACTGATGACTTGTAAAACCAACACATCCTTATTATTCATTGCAACGAAAAGTATTATAAATAAACAGCTGTTAAATAGAAGCTATTATTTTTCTGTTTCCTAATTTAGTTTCAGAGTGTTTTGTAGGTCCAATCAGTGGGGTTAGGTTATTGTAAATTGACCATAGGTCACCATAGGTTTTACTCTCTGTTTTAGCCCTGTCTCTCTCGTAATGATAGCTGGGATGGGCTCCAGACCAGCGAGGCCTGATAAGGATAAGTGGAAGAGAATGGATGGATGGCTGCTGAGTGATGCCCGACTGATGAGAAAGATACTGAAATACTCTACTGTTGCAAAACAGTCAATTTACATTTGCACACTTTACAGGAAAACTTTGAGATTTGGAGAAATTCTGGCTTTGTCATACTAGGGAGAGAAAATTAAATTGACTGTGTTCTTGCTTTGTCTGGTTAATCAAGCAGATAATAACCAGATAACAAGGCAGACTTGATGCTTCATTCTCTCTCCAGTCTTTGTACTGTGCGTATGTATCTCATGAGGTGTCCTATATTAATATCCATGAGTATGTTTATTTCTAAAAATGTTTTCGCTAACATTAAGTCTGAGATATATTTAATGTCGTTTTGTGCTTTACTGTACAAACACTGTTTTTAAAAGCATTTAGCTGGCCCAGCACATTGCCTGGTCAAACAACAGCAATCAGTGTGGCCAATTTACAACAATACTCGGAAGTTAGATGTAATTCTTTATATAGAACCACATGGATCACAGATAAAAGATGAGGAACACAGTGTTCAGGACACCAGCTGATGCTCTCTGTCTCTTCTGTCTCCTCTCTTTCTATCTTTCTGCTTTCTGTTCACCTGAACCACGACGCGAGGCACAGGCGCTGTTCGTCCTGACACTTGCTTGAGGCACCTCGAAAGGTCATGAGACGTAATAATAACAGCAGGGGGACATTCTGAATAATGATAGTAGACATTTATTATACAGGAGCACAAGCAAGCCCCTGCAGGGTTTGTGCTGGGTCAGTCATTTATGATGCTGGGCTAGGTTTCAGAAATAACCACATTTACACCAGGTCCTAATTATTCCCCTCTTGTCGCTTTACTACCTTAGGAAGCTGACATTATTGCCAAGCCAAGCTTTGGCAATCAGGTGAAATGAGGCTTTATTAATAGGCAATTTCATTTTCAGAAGCTTTCACACATGCTCAGATTTTTCTCTGCAATTTAGACTGCTTAGGCATGAGCAGACTAAGGCTCCTTAACAATAACTTAAATCATGGGTAATTCAAGAAAGACACTGAAGAAAATAGCAATGGAAAAAAATAGATTCCTTTGTTTGCTTTCCTCTACTGTAACTGAGAGTCTGACTGATGCAAGAGAGAGTGACAGTGCCGTGAAGGCAGTGACAGAAACTGATGGGAGAGAGGCGCAAAAAGGGAGACGAGAGCCAGAAGATTAAGTGCAACAGTGAAAGACGGGCAAGAACGTGAGGGTCTGTGTTAACGTCTGTAAAGTGAGAGTAAGAAACTGGGCAGTGAATGATTGAGAGAGGATGATCCAGCCAGAAAAAAAAATGAAATGAATGGATTAGAGGAGGGAGAGACAAATGGGACTGTTCAACAACAGTCACTCTGGCAAAGTTTCATCAGCGTGAGAGAGGACTTGTCGTGCTCAGAGTCACAGCAGATGGCCAGCACTATCAAGTGCTAATAGAGGTATGTAGCAGCCACTATTGGTGGTAAAACTCAACCAACCGAAGATTCCTCTGTGACGACACCATCTATTGCTGCTTATCTGGTGTCAAGTGAACAAGTAAACAATTTAGTGGCTTCTGGCACATTCTAATGTCACTATTTCATCCTAAACACAGTTATAGTATATGTTACGTTGTTTACCTACCCAATTAAAACATATAGACGATAAAGAAATGGTAAAGGAAGCTTAGTCTTTTTCTGCATTTTATCTCACAAAGAATGTAAATGTCAGTTATAAATGGACAGATTGCTGTATGTGTCTGTTCTTTGCATTTTATGCATGAAGGTCCATGAAATGTACTCCTAATTGGACTGGTGTATTATTAAGAAAGTAAAGGAGAGCAGTGTTGAGTTTGTTTGTATTAGCATTTTGTTCTTTTTAATTTTAGTAATTAAAAATAATGCAACCTATTCTACAATTTATGCATTTATTGACAAGGTTTATGCCACAGTGATAATTTTTAATCCTATGATGTCTTATCTAGTCTATCAAAGTGAGTACTAGTCACATTTTCCTCATCTGCCTGTCATACTGGCTGCCCTGAAAACAATTTTTTATTGTTAATTAAAATTAGACAAAAGATTTAAGCTAGCTCAAACAATAAAGGCAAACTCTTTAGCGAACGATGATCAAGACCAGTATTAGATATTTGGCTATATTCTTTCATTTCAATCTAGGCTGTTACTTCCAACATTCTAACATGTGAAATTAGCTAACATTAGCTTGCATGCTAACTGATTACTAATGGCAGTATTACTATTCTTGAATAACACTAGCTAACCGTATCTAATTACAAATGGTAGGTTAACTTAGGCTAGTGTTAGCAAAGTAAATTAAAATGATGAGAACACATAATATTTAATTTTAACTGCAAAAAACGTATGTTACCTTAGTTGTGGATGACTCTATAGCTTCGGTTTTTAAATGGGTGACTTTACACCCTAGTGGTTAACAAAAACTCAGCTGACACAGTGGTAAAGATGCGGATTTTGAATGTGCTCCATACAGTTTGTGGCACTGTGAGGTTGTATAAGAATAATCTCAGAAGTTTTTTTTCTAATACTTCAGGAAATTTTTATAAGGAACTTGTTCATATGCTCCGTAGTGCTGAGCTAGCAGTGCTGTTATGTCAGAGATAATGATAAATTGATGGCACGCATACTAATTGATTTGAGAGGTCAATGTAATAGCATGAATTTAATGAGACAAAATAAACAAAAGTGGAGCCAAGTGACAGGGAAACACAGAGCTTCTGGTGAGTCTTGGGTTACTCAGTAACTAACACAAAAACATAGTTAGCGGCTATCTGGTATGTAGCTGTCTTTGGAAAGAATGTAGAAATGTATATCATTCATATTTATTCACTGCAATTTTGTTTCAATTTCTGGCAAACCCATAAATCAAATCAAATTAATAAAAAAAATACAATCTAGCAAGAAGCAGAGAGTTATATTTAAAGTAAAAGCAAAACCTGTTGAGTATTTATAGAAACTGTCATTGAAAGGTACAGTAGTGACAGCATGAAGCTAACAAAAGAAAACAAAAAGGTAAAATTAAAATTAATCTTGACAGCAACATTTGTTTGAGCTCTTTCCATCTGAGGGATAAAAGACTGCTGCATCAGTAAATGAAAACAGCCATGAAAGCACGCTTTCAAATACATCTAATTTCTGCTGTAGGTACAAATTCCTTTGAGCTAAATGATGACTGTTCTGCTTTATGATGCTTGGCTCGCATTACAAGCAGGATAGGGCCCTCACACACTCACATGCTGCGGTTGAGGTGTGCCGCTGAAGTGGCTGTTGCACAAACCATTTGGTGTACTTATCACTTACTGTCCCACTATGTGGCATTCAGCAACACCCACTAATTATACGTCATATTACTGTGTGTGTGGGACCCACAAAGAAAATTTCATGTTTATACTAACTAATGCTGATTTTCTGTTGCTACTAGGTGGAGCTAGTAGACAAAATATTAAGATAAGATAAGATAAGATAGAACTTTATTAATCCCTCGGGTGGGTTCCTCTGGGAAATTCGATTTCCAAAAAAGCACAGCACCGACAGAAGTTACAGAGTTACAGAATATTATATATATATATACACACACACACACACACACACACACATATATATAATACAGAGACAATATAAATAAAATATACGAAGGGGATAAATAGAATAAATAGGAATAAAAAATAAAAATACAAGTGAATTGCACATTTCAAGTATTGAGGTCTATTGCACTGTTGACTATTTACAAAAGTATTGCACAAAAGGTATTGCACAGTGAGGTGAAGAGGCACTACAGCTTAGTTGTTCCCCCCTCCTTTGTCCTCCTGTTTCCCCTCCCTCTCCCCTCCAGAGAGGAGTTAAACAGTCTGATGGCGTGTGGGACAAAGGAGTTTTTAAGTCTGTTAGTTCTTGTCTTGGGGAGAAGCAACCTGTCACTGAACAGACTCTTCTGGTTGTTTATGGCCGTGTGCAGAGGATGCCCAGCATTGTTCATAATGTCCAGCAGTTTCTTTAGTGTCCTTTTCTCTGCCACTGTCACCAGAGTGTCCAGCTTCATGCCGACCACAGAGCTAGCCCTCCTGATCAGTTTCTCCAGCCTGGATGAGTCCTTCTTTGCTGTGCTGCTCCCCCAGCACACCACAGCATAGAAAAGTACTCCAGCAACCACCGACTGGTAAAACATCCTCAGGAGCTTCCTGCAGATGTTAAAAGACCTCAGCCTCCTGAGGAAGTACAGTCGGCTTTGGGCTTTTTTATACAGGTGCTCTGTGTTGCATGACCAGTCCAGTTTATTGTCCACCCACAGCCCGAGGTACTTGTATGTGTTGACCACCTCCACCTCCTCCCCCTCTATCTGAACCGGCAGTGGACCTGCTCTAGACCTCCCGAAGGTCTAGACATGCATAGATGTAGATGTTTCCATTTTTGGAGTCTAATCAAGAATGTCTTGGGCAGTGGTGAATGAGTGAAATTAACTGTGCTGTCACAGTCATGCAGTCCACTTAAAACTCTCTTTTACTTTTAAAAGTAAGCAACATCAACATCTAAAGTTTATTCAGATGTAGATGTGATTATTCTGTTAGGAGAACAAAACATACCATTTCCTGTTCCCACTAAGTGGTGCTACATTGTAGACCCAAAACTGGCAGAAACTTCATGTCACCATGAACATGTCTTTTAGCACCCCCCAAAAAAAGACTCTCAGAGAGGATTCTCTCAAATTCCAGTGTAATGCCCCAAAATGGTTAAAAACTACTAAACTGTCACCTTAATTTGGAAATTATAGAATTTTTATTGGGTTTAGGGCATGGCCGCAAGAGGATTTTTAAAAAATATCACAGGGTGTTACATGGTTGTGCCAAATTTCATAAATCTACATTAAACACAGGAGTGCGGCTCCTTTGCGTCATTTTTGTATGGGTTCCTATGGAGCTGTTTTAACTCTCCCCATATATAAGACCTGTAAAATTAATAGATTTTCGCTAGTCTTAATTTCATCATTTTTCAGGCAGTTCATTGCTGTAAATAATGATAAAGAGAGCAAAGTGCTTGGGCATTATTGAATAATAAAACACATATGAACTACATTTATCTAATTAAATGCAATGCTTACTAGAAAAAACATATTGTTAAAAAAAAAAAACAGTATGAATCCTGCATTATGCTGTGACACACTAAAATGAACCCAAATGTTGCTCAGCTAGCACCGAAACTGTTTGAACTTGCTATGCAGACAAACAAATTTCACAAGTGAGTGAGTGTGTGATTAATGAGAAACTAAATTTTTTCCCTCTAAATAACACCAAATCAGAAAAAGTTAAAAACCTGCATCATTTTCCTTGATTTATCTGCAAGAAATGCCATCATTTGCCCTCTGATTTATGCAGTTGTCTGTGATTGAATAAACAAGGCTGAGTTCCACTTCCTCCAGCAGTGCCGTTATGTGCTATTTATATTGCGGTTGTTTGGAGCATCATTTCGGCATTCCTCTTTGCACAGCAGTGTATTTGTGGCTGCAGGATGGTGCATTATGCATGGATGCCAATGAAACTTGTCATTAAAGTGGCCTCGTTTAGGAGTTCTGTGCTCTCTCTAAGCTAAAAAAGACTGAATAGAGATATAGAAAAACAGCAAAAGCTACATGCATTTGTCATGTGGACGTGTAAATGATCAGCTGTCAACTCCTGTGGAATATCCTTAATATTTCACTGTGCAAAGCATGTTACAGACTTCATGCATAAAACAGGCAGACCAGGTTTTGTAAAGATGTTTTATTGAGGTACGCGGCCAACCAACGAATCTGGGAAACATCCAAACACATACTTAACATTTTGAAGTCTTTAAGGTGTAAACAGTAGATGCTACGTGAAATTAGACACAATTCATGATAGCACATTTTTAGATGAGTAAAATCAAACTTCCAGTTATGCTGTGACAACATATTCCCCCTGGAATATGTTTTCAGGAGTGTGGTATTGTTTATGCTGCTGTCTCTCTGCCAACAAAGACAAACCGTAAGTCCACCAGCTGAAGTACTTGATGGTGAATTGAAGTTGCAGTTGAAGTATTTTTAAATACAACATCTACAGTATTACTATCAAGGAGACACATCTACAAAATTACAGCTTATTCAAATGACTCAAAATAAAGTGCTACTCCCGTGATGACAAGAGAAGCTTTTAAAGGAAAAAATCACAGCTTCTAAAGGCTTCCACAAAAAATGCAGACTAAAAGGAATCAGCTAGATCCTTGTGCTCTGAAAAGGATGGGTGAACTAAAATGCGTTTTAATTTATTATTCAAATGATGCAATCTGTCCTTGAGTTCTAGATTTCTTTCACATTCCTGATTTTCCACACGCAAACTCAGGGACAAGGACTTTTTAAAAAAAGAAGAAGATTTTAAATAAATAATAACTTAGTGCGTAGAACTCTAAGCAATCCAAAATGTACTGGTATTAAAAAATGGCTTGACTTTACGTCAGAACTGACCAGTCACATCAATAATATAAGGACAAAGGAGGCCAAATGGGGAGTGGAAGATGGAGATGACAGGCTGACATTTGATCAATGATGACTCGTGCACCCATGGGTACAACACTACCTGCATGTACACTGACTCATAACGGTTCAGCACTCGTGTCATCCCTTTCACTGCACAGCCTCCTACTCCTCCTGTTTTCCTGTGTCCCTCTAAGCTGTCAGTGAAACTCCTTGTCATGGTCAGAAGGAACCCCATTGTGCTGTTGTTTTTCAGGCAGACTGCCTACAGTTTTTTTCCTCTTGTTTCAAGCTCTAGTGAACATGTTAAAATTCTGGGCAACGCTTGCAACATCCCACTGAGGCTCTTCAGCAGGTCCCTGCAGAAACCGGCAGGTTTATGCCCACCGAGGTCTTTCATGCGAAAAACAGCAGAACACCTTCTGCCACTTGTAACTTCTAAACTTGGTAGATGTTGACATTTTTCTTCCTCAGTGCTCACGACAAGCTCCCAAACAACCCCCTTAGTCTTCCTAAAGAGATTTGCCTCCCTTTTAGCTTTGATTTCTTTTACCTCATCTGTTTGTAAAATAGTAACACAACAGAATAAGGACGGTAGACAAACACAGCTGTGTCTCAAAAGTGGACAGACATAATAATCTATAAAATTTTACTTAAAAGAAAGGAACAATTTTCAGGCAATTCCTGGGAGTTCATGTTTTTGTTTTAAAGATAGTCGAAAAGGTAAACTCTGAGTCTTTGGGTAGATAGTGATGTTCACAGGGTTTGACAGACTTTCATACCAGAAATTAAAAGATGCTGGACAATTTTTATAGCATACTTTAATTGTCATTTCATAATGAAAAGAATCAGTTTTTGATTTTTGTGTGAAAAACCTCTTCTTTTTGCACTGTCAAATCATTGAGTGCAGTCGTAACTCAGCCAGAAACTACAGACAATTTTCAGATCTGGTGTATTCCTTTCATCTTATCCTGCCGTCTGTCTAAATGGCAGTAGCTTTCCATAGCTGGCAGTGGTTGTTCTTGGCAAGTGCCTATTGTTGTAGCAGTCTACACGAAGCTGATATCAGTCCCCAGGGCAGAGACCCTGAAATTAGCAGATAGGAATGAGACACACGGAGTGGGTAGAAACAAGAAAAGGACACTGATAGAAGCATCATGTTCCCATGACAGGATTCAGCCTCCTCCCACGCTGGTAGACGTCTTTTTGATGAGGAAAAACTAAATCTGAGCTGGCATCCAGCAGACATTTTAAAGCATTTTTGACCACCCTTGTCTACTAAACATCGATTTATTGGCTTTGAAAAGATAAACCTACAAGAGAACTAGAGCAGGGCAATTGCATAACTGCCCCCTCCATTAAAGGCTTACAATCAACCAGCTGAGCTGGAAACCATGTGTTTATGAGGGGCTGTGGTTCCAGATCCTTGCAGAAGTGTGTATTATGTTTTTAGTTTTTCTGTGTTTGGCTGACCAGTTGGAGAAGCTGGAGCAGTTGTTTAGCCAGGGGAATGAGGCAGAAGAGGGGTAGTTTTAAAATGGGTGCATCCCTGGGGAACGTAGATGTGGAAAGATGGTGGTCTGTGCACAAAGGTTCAAATCTCCTCTATGGAATCAGCTGGGACCAGCCCTTTCTTCTTTCCACTGCTCAGCTTTAGAAACACCTCACCCTCTTCTCGTTTCCCCACACAAATCTAAAAGCAGGAAACAGAAAATAAGATGCTTTGTTTTCTAAGAGGAAACTAGAATAAAAGATTATTTTTACCAATATAAAAACTGTTTTTAAAAGAACGAATAATAACAGACCTTAAAAAAATCTGAAAGTTATTGTGTAAACTGCCTACAGGTTTTTTACTTGTGACTAAGCACTATGAATTTTCTCTTTGTGTGTATATGAATAAAAATCAGTGGATGAAAACTGATTGAATGTGACCCTGAAGGTCAAAAAACAATGTGGGTTTTCTTTCTAATGGTCTATACAATCTGGAAATGATGAGCCTTATTCATAGCAAAGACAAACAGACATAGATAATGCTGGTGCCAATCCTTTGATCGCTCTCTAACCAGGATGCACCCCACTTCTCACACAGCGTGTACTGGATTTGGCTTCAGTCCCTTGAAACCCTTCACAGGACAGGTTTCATGAATTGAGAATTGGAATCCTATCATCAGTGTATGCTGGCTTGCCATAATAGCCTTTTGATGGTTACAATGAAAAAACGGTGAAGCTATCAACAAAAATAAATTAAGTCTCAAACCAGTATTCCACCATTAGTATACCTGGGATTCCCTCACAGCCATGTGTCCTCTCTCTCGGTTGCCGGGATTGCCCTGAATAACCCGCCAAACTCTCTCTCCGGGTCGGACCCTTTGCACAAAGTTGGCAGGAAAAAAACCAACTTTGTCCCCACATTTACCCTGAGGAATGAACCAAAACAGTTCAGTCAGCATTTAAACTGTATCTGGATGCCAAGATAGCTGTCACAGATTCTTTAGATCTAGTTAATGAAATTGCGCAATGATAGCCTGATCTGCACTTACTGGCCCACCAGACTGCACTCAACCCAAATTGTTAGCTGACAATCCAACTTGATTCTTTTTCTGATGGAAAATCTGGAGTTTTACTGTTCCACTGTTGTCAAGTTCAATCTTAAAAGAGGATTGTTGGAAATCTCTATATCAGGGGTCTCGAACTCCAGGCCTCAAGAGCCGGTGTCCTGCAGGTTTTAGATGTGTCCTTGATCCAACACAGCTAATTTAAATGGCTAAATTAGCTCCTCAACATGTCTTGAAGTTCTCCAGAGGCTGGTAATGAACTAATCATTTGATTCAGGTGTGGTGACCCAGGGTGAGATCTAAAACCTGCAGGACACCGGCTCTCGAGGACTAACGTTCCCTACCCCTGCTCTATATAATAAACTGCCTGGCCAAAAAACCCCAAAGTCTAATGCTCTAATATGTCATTGAACCACATTTAGCTTTAGCTTTGATCAGAATTAGAATCACTTTGTAAAAAACAAGGAATCTGTGATAGTGTCGTGCAAAACCCCCCAAAAACAAACAGTAATGCAGATATAGAATGTATGATATTTACAGTACATATAATTATACGTCTCTATATAAATATTAAAAATAAATACACAGACTACCCACAGATATAGAGATGACAGCACGTATTCGCTCTGGCATCATTTTAATAAAGCCATGCAGTGTCACAATATCTATTTCCATCCAGAACCGTGTATTGATGACGGGAGAGTTGGATTTCTGTCTAAAGTATTCTCCAGAACATCCCAAAGATGCTCCGTGGGGTTAAAGTCTGGTCTCTTTGGTGACCAATCCATGTGTGAAAATCCATGCGTTTTCACAGTTGGAATCCCATGAATCCTGGCATTATAATCTTGGAATAGGCCCCTGTAGTTCATCACATGGAAAAATCCATTGAAATACCTGCTCGTTCAGTATATTCAGGGAGTCAGCTGAACTTCTGGACACTTAAAACTGCTGTACCTAGACCTGACCAACTGAAGCAACCCTAGCTATTAATGCTGACCTAACAGGCTTGTCTGGTAGACACTATACATGATGGATGCATCACTACATCCACCTCTCTTATTACCTTGATGCACCCATCAGTCTGGAACAGGGTCAACCTGAAGTCAAACCACATGACCCTTTTCCATTGCTGAACTCAATCTTTTTATTCTCTAGCAAATTGAAGCCTTTTTTCTCCTGATTAGCTCTGGTAAGCGGTTTTCCTAGGGCTGCTATTTAGTGCCAATCCCTTGAATTCTCTTCGTATTATGCATGTGGAATTGCAATTACTTTTGCTATTAAATATAGCCATGAGATGTACTGTTGCTCTTTATTTGAGTTCACCAAACGTCTAAGTGACCTCTGACCACGATCGTTCAAGGTTTTTTTCCAACCACATCTCTTCCTTAGATGATAGTTGGTTTTAATAATGCATTGGACAGTTCTCAGCCCACTTTTAGTAGTTTCAGCAATATCCTTAGTTGTTTTTTTTGTCTTCTTGAAACAAAGTAACATCTTTGTTGCCAAAAAACTGTTGCCAGAAACACATTATTCACTGCAGTAACTAGCCAGTAGAAGGCAGACAGTATATTGTTAAAGCCTTTTTAAAGTCCCCCAAAATGAGTAATTTGGCACCAAATATTCATTCATACTAGTTTTAAACAGTTTTTCAGTGAAGACTGACTGATAAGAACTGAACACTTTTATATCTACCGCTTCCATCTCATAACAGCAAAGCCCAAATGAACTTTTAGTTATTTAGTAGTATAATTGAGCAGGCACCTTTATTGTTATACCATCATAAACAGAAATGAGAGAAACAACACTTTCTAAATTAAAATTCTGCCTCATGTAGTGGCAAATCATCCCATTTTTGCTGTTTGTATAAGAAGGATGAAACATTTGTTTTCCAGGTGCGCACACATAAACAACAGATTTCATCCCTTTCTTGCCAGTGATAACTGGGTATACCTCATTATGCAGCAATGTTTCACAGTTTAACACCCTCTGCCTCAGGTGTTGATGTTGATTCACAAACTATACATTAGTAATGAACAGATGATTCGCAGATTATACATAATTTAAAGGTTTCTTGGAATGAATATGTTGATGTGCTGCTCCGCTTTGGGTTACGTAAGTTCAAGCGAAAACTATGCTCACAGAGTGTACGCTAAATCTGCACTCTGGATGCGTTTTCCTTCTTCGTGAACTGAAACACACGGGCGCACACACAAATGCACATTTATTTCCATTGGGAGTTAGTGAAGCTCATTACAGACTCAATAAGGGCCTCTACGCGACTGCAACAGTAGCCAAGTTCATTATGTTAAACTCTTTTGGTAATTTTCAGAGGAAATTATGTTCTATTTTTGTCTGTGGCTCCTTACATGTTTGCGACAGGCAAAAATGGAGCAGGTGTTTTGCATTAAAAGCTTGGTTTAAAGACCTAATTTAACACATGCGCAGTATGAATGCATGTGCACACACATAAACACACACACACTTCTGAGAACTTGGGGAAAATAAAACACAGCACACACCAACATCACCAGGTATGCACCAACTAGCACACACAGATGTTTGCAAATGATTTATTACCCACCTTCCACCACTCCTCATTAGAGTCGTCAGTGACCTGCACCCGATCACCAGGACTAAAAGAGATAAGACAAGAGAGAAGATGGGAAAAAAGGGCATGAGAAGGGAGGTAATTGGGGTGGAGAGGAAAAAGAGACAGGGAGACAATAGAGGGAAACATGATGGGAAAGGCAACGGAGTAGGGGGGAAGAAAGGAGAGCTGATTGCAAGCACAAAATATTACAGTTATCTAACTGCCACAGAAAGCTGTAGTTTACCCGTGGTAGCAACATTGTGGAGGTTAAAATTTGGGTGAGTCTTTGTGTCTCGCTGTAGAGGTGACAGAACAGCTGAAAACAAAGTCATGAGGTCTACATGAAATATAACTCTATAGTGTCTGCTGCAGCAATGAAGGCTAGGCCTGATCTGCTGCCAGCCTGGCCTGCATACTAATGATGCTACCAATTTTTGATGAGACTTCTCTACACATACACAGTATGCCCACTGTCCTAGATATACAGTTAGAAGCTGTCCCAATTGCATTTCGGTGCATTCTGTCTCCCGGATGTCTGCATTCACAGCTGCCCTATATGATCATGGTATACACACACACACACACACACACACACACA
>NW_024582382.1:423305-506568 GCF_018398535.1 Haplochromis burtoni | reverse complement strand
ACACACACACACACACTACCATGTGAGTCATATTTCTTAGGTGACTGGTACAATTCTGCTCATGCAGCGTCTCAAAGGAGCGCAGTTAAATATTTAAATGCATCTTTTATAAAGGTTTTCGTGCCCTATATTGTGTATCTAACTAAGCATTTATATCTATATTGTATATTTCTAACAGCAGAATTAGACAACTTTAGCAGTTTCCTGGTAGTAATAGATAGTGGATAGTGGTTCTAACTTAACAATGCTAGTATTTTTATACCTTTACTGTTGCTATTTCAATTTTTAAATACTATATTTTACATGTACAATATTTCCTGACAATATGGAGGGCATCAGAAAGAGCAGATAGGTTTCTTTGTAAAAATCCTCACAATGCCTAGTGGTGAGATTAGCTGCTATTCAGTCTCAAAGAAATCTATGAAAAAAGCTACTCAGAGATGAAACGCAAGCCACTACATATGTATTATCATTGTAATAAGTACAAATGTTATCTAAATTCCATCCATTTCTGTCCATCTTTTCATTTTCTTTCAACCTCTCCCTTGAGAAGATGCCACAGCGGGTCATCTGCCTCCATCTCTCCATCACTACAACCATAAACCTTCTCTTTAGTCTTCCTCTTTCCCTCGTGCCTGACAGCTCCATATTCAAAATCCTTGGTCCAATATAACCAATATGCTGTTTTTCTTCTCTGTTCAAACCCTCTCAACCTTGTCTCCAAACTGCTCAACCTGAGTGTTCCCTCTGATATACTCTGATAATTTTCCCTCCATTCAGTCCAAACAAAAATGTTATCTTCAACTTTGCCACCTACAGCTTTTTTTTCTCTCTCTCTCAAAACTATACATCACAACAGGTTCACTCTTCCTGCTATCTGTCTGTCACAAATCCCTCCTGACACTTGTCTACACCCACTCCCGCTTCTTGAACTCTCTTTTTCACCTCTCTTGTCCACTGTCCATGACTTTGGATGGTTAACTCTAGGTATTTAAACTCATCCACCTTCACTACTTCCCTCTAATTCACACAGATATTCTGTCTTCCTTATCTCCGGATCATACCTCTACCTCTCTACCTCTGTCTTTCTCCTCCTCCCTACTCTTACTACAGATCACAATGTCATCTGTAAACATCATAATCCGTGGAGACTACTGTCTGACTTCATCTGTCTTAACCACTTATCCTAAAATGGTTGAAACCAGCTGGGGTGGAGCACATCCTGGCTGAAAGTGGGAAAGTGGCGGGGTACATCATGGACAGGTTGTCAGTCCTTACAAATCAAATCCAAATAAATGTAAATCCCCCCAAACCCACTCATTCTCATGTAAGCTGTGTGTTTGTGAGCCATTATAGTCAAACCACCTATACTCATCATCACTACAAATATAATACACACTGATTAGATAACTGAGATTCTGCCCACATAAAAATTATCTTTTTTTAGGTGATTAAACTATCAAATTTCTGATAATAATTTTTGCAGAATTCATATCCATGTACTGGTTTGTTAAAATCGACCTGTCTGGAATATGGTACATGTTTTGACTTCTGCCATCCACAATGGTCTGATCTTACTTTCTTGTATTTGGGCTTTAACTTTGACAACAGCGCTCTGCTTTCTCCATCTGTTTTCTCTCTTTCTCTCTCTGATAATCTTCCGCTCTATGCCATTTCCTCTCATGCATGTCCTCCCTTTCATCTCTCAGTTGTTCAGTGTCTTTATCCCCTTCCCTGCTGGGAACACAGCTCAGTCACTAGTTCTGCGTGGGGACAGTGATGGGCTTTGAGTTTATAATTAGTCGTCCTTAAGGGCGCCCTGGCACCGTCCTTTGCAGATGGTGGGGACATTTTCATCCTGCAGGAACAACAGCCGGGGCAAAACACGAACAAAAACCGACCATATTTGCACACGCAATGCTAAAAAAAGCAATTGCACACAAGCACTCCTGGACATGCACACGCATATAGCTATAAAAATCCTTGCACATAGTCAGGTTTTGCTTTTACTCACTGTAGTTCCAGGTCATTTGGTTCCTGAGGCAGAAACTTGTAGAGCGCTACATAGGTGTGGATAGAGTGGACTTCAATGCGCTTGGGCACCTGGTTACAGGGAGATGCAGGAAGGGGAGGCAGTGAGACAGAAATACACGCTTGAGGAATAGAGCAACAAGGGATGAAAGTATGTACAGGTGGATTAAACAGAGCGGTACCTTCTCCTCTGCAGTCTGAGTTTGTTCGCTGCTCTCGTCTACCTCCTTTTCGATCTCTGGCTCGGGGATAGGATCATCTGGAATCAGCGAGAAAATGTCTTAAAAGTCTCTAATCACACACATAAGCACTCGTTTTATTGTTTTTGTTTTTGTTTTTTACAAGCAGCCACAGTAATTCTCTCTCACGCACAGAAAGTTATGCGCGACACAACATCTGCATAGACACACATAGGCAAGGGCATGCAGCGCATGTGCATATCCACATACATCAAGGCACAGACACAGAGACGTCTTTACCCCCTGTCTCCTGAGTAAATTCTTCCTCCATGCTGGACTGTCTCTGTTGCCTCTCCTCTCCTCCCTCCCCCTCAAATAAGAACATAGAGAGGAAGCAATAAAATATCAGCACCAGGAGGCCAGAGAGGATGCATTTGATAGTGGGTGACCTTGTTGTCAGTCAGTATGCTGGAAGTTCATGTATTCAACAGGTTTCAGAGATACCTGCGGTTCACAAAATGTGAACATTTTACATTTTAGCAAGCATGCACATTCTTTTCAGTGGAGAAGTTAGATGAGAAGCTTTCTATCAGTCTCAAACGTGTATAAACAGACAACATTTTGCAACATTTTGGTGAGGCGAGGTGTTTGGTCCAATGTTGAGCAGCAGTAAACATCTCTTGGCTGTTGCTTCATATTTGCTGCTTATAAGCTGTACACAGATCAGTCTCAAATATTTGTAGCTGAACTGTTACTTTCTGATATCGCAACATTTATTCAGGGTTTACAAGTTTGATTTAGATGGCTTGCAGCTGTTTTTCAGAGGATTCGGAGAGCTTTTTGAATCAGTCTCCATGTTTATATTATGACTAAAAAAGGTAGCTAAGAAGACAAGAATATTGTTATGTTAAAGATTTTCTTCCAATTTAATGGCTGTTCTGATAATACCTAATAAATCTGAATCTAAAGCATTCTTAAATGTATTAACTCTTAATAATTCAATAAAAAAAACATATGCACCCTTTACAAAATATGGCTTAACAAGGGAATGTCACTGTCAGTTCTCTTAATATAATAAGTAAGTTGGCTAACGGACCAGTGTTGTTTATTGTGTCAAACACATGGGACTGAACTGTCCTCTACCCCCACCCACAGGCCTATGATGTCATACCAAGCTGCGCGTTGGTGATTCTGACAAACTGCCAAAACTGGAGCGACTCATCTGTGCCAAGGACGTCCCGTAGCGCAAGGCGGCATACACAGGGTCTACTCGCATCCGCGGTGCCTCTGAAACCACACACAGACACGTAAATTATTCACTAAAAGACTTCGGACACACTACAATCAGGGCTACACGCTGAGATTACACTGTACATCATGACTATTGTGCCTGTGCCAATCTGGAGGAACCAAGGGGTTTAAATATAACTGCTGTAACACAGTCAGTCCTGAACCAAAGTGGCCTACTTTAGATCTGCGAGGACAGCAGCCAAAAATTCAAAAGAAAATGAAGACATTCCAATGAATTAACATGCTTTGATTTATTTAACTTAGTGGCAAGAGATGTGTCTTAGTTTAATAGCTTTAACAGATGTGAAACTGTGGAAAGAGTAGAAAGGGAATAAGAGACGAAATGTAAAATATGGAAATCTTCTGAAAGTCTTCGCTGCTGCATTTCATGTAGACAGCAGTGCTTGGGTGCTATCACACTATTTCTGAAGTTGGGAATTAGATTTTTCAGCTCTTTCCCCATCCAGCTCAACAGAAGGAGGGTAGAGGGATTTTGCTGCAGGGCCAGATGTGTCTCAGTGTGCGTGTGCCTGTGCAGGATGAAGTTGAAATCACCTGTAGTTTCATACTAAAGTCATTTCTTCTGTATACAGAAGAAATTGTGCAGCAATGTGTTATTTAGTATGATTAAGTCAGGTATTTAGAGTCGATAAAGCTCATTACACTGACTGAAGGAGGTATTTCTGCAGAGAGAAGTTAATTGCAGATGAGTAAATGATGGGATGGGAAGCCAAGCTTAGAGACTCTACACTCCACTACTCCATATAAATAATTGTTTTTTTTAGATCCTTAACGTTCCTTTTGAGACTGGAAGGAGAGTTTTTATGTAAAGTAGCTTCAGGTCTGTTTTTATTATAATGTTGTTAATTATCAGTTAACTGATAACATTCTGACCCGAGAATATCATCAGTATCAGGTTCTCTTTGGCAGATTTAACCTTAACATTTAAACAGAGAAATCCTTTTCACATTCATCACATATGAATCATCACTGCAAGACTGCAACGTAGACCGTTAAGTTCCCGCAACTAGCAGACTCATAAATGAGGTTTAATATGAGAACAGTAAATTGTGGCCAGGAGGTACTTGATGGGAAATTAAGGGGGTCTGTGAGTAAATACAAAATGAAAACTGTTGTCTGATATGAATGTGTGTAAACATTTTACCAAGCCTTTTGTTAGCATAATTATGAGCACACTGTGTAATGTGTGATTGTGAGCTTGGCAGGTTGCACTCTCAGCTAGCCCTGGCAAAGTCCCAGGCATCATGGTGCTGAGCTCGAGGTGATGATGGAGTTGTAGGTTCATTGTACCCTGACTCATGAGTACTACAAGCAAGTGACAGCATGGGGCGCCGACCCTGATGTGAGTCATGCATTATGGCAGATGACTGTGTCACGTTCAAAGGTGTTCTTCCAAAGGTATGACAAAGAAAAATGAAGCTGCATTTCAGCGGTGACAATAAAAGGAAGAACAAATTTTAAGCACTTTGGTCCAGTGGTTGTAAAAGCAACTCGTACCACTATGATTTGGCCTTGAGCGGACAAACACTGACCTGAAAACTGATTAAAAATATAATTTTCTTTGAAATTTATTCCCAGCATTTGCTGAATGAAATAAGGTGGATGTTTGTGAATTTGGGGTTACTATCAATCAAAAAAGTGGGCAGCATTTCAATGTTTATGAATTTTTAAACATGCAACTGTGGTGCCTATCTAATAAATTAATCCTCTTCACCAGTCCAAGGATATACAGCACAACTCATAAACAGAGATATAAAAACATAAACATTAGAACTTATAAATATTTATTCACATACTTTCAGCGTAGAGACGGTCCATCACCTCCAAGTGAAACTGAATTTGTCTCCTTCTCTTTATCTTTTTCCACTTCACATTCGTCCGTTGCCAGGTGAGGTGAAGACATTTCTGTTTTTTATTACATTACAAGCAAAAGTGCAAAAAATAAAATAAAATAGAAAAATCGAAAAGTAAAACCCAAAAGGCTGGACAAGAGCAACGTCACGAAACAAAAGCACAGGGACACAAGCAAACCCAACCAGCGGATTCACTCATACAACCACATGCACACTCGGACTGCGCTCACCTTGGCTTGGCTGAACTTCCTTGACGACAGCCAACTGGTCATTGACGAGCATCGGCGAGCTGAAGTTTCGCTTGAATGCTCCCGACTAATGGAGGGGAGAACAGAGCACAAGGGGTTTTATCAGCTGCCATAACTTCTTGTTTATAGACTCAACACATAGCTCAACATATATCTCTTTGTAGTGCTATTTGAGCATTCATACAGAACACGTACAAAATGTAAGTGAAACAATTAACTGCGCTCACTTGCTCCAGGAAAGAACAAAATAAGCAAAGCCACGTATGAGCTCTCTCTGCTGCTAATCATGAACAATAAATTCACTCAACCACTACTTGTGGCCGCATGACTTAGACACAGACATGGACATGTGATTCTCCGTGTGTATGTGTCAGCACGACTGCAATTTCACACCGAATTAAGCACAGTGAGAGTTTCAGCTGAGATATCGGTTTGTCTTTGCCTTGACTTGCAAATGAGCCACTCACTTTGTCATATTATGTTGAAGAGAGAAACACTCAGCGGATCAAAGGCAATAAGTGGCTACCTTTGTTCTCCACAAACACACCCAGATTGTGCTCTGATGATATTTTAGCTTTCGCTGCCCTCATCATTCCCCTACCTTTCCCCCTCTCTGTTTGTGCACTGCTGTCAAACTGCACTGAGCTCTCTTCAGTACAGCGCTCTTAAAATTTTCCAAGTGGCTCTCAGAAGGTCTCGCCTCCTGCTGCATGCTAATGTCCTCTGCTTTACACTAGAGGATAAACACAAAAGCTGTGTCTGAAATCACTCCCAATTTTCTGCCTAGTGAATCATACTCACCTTCTACCATTGTCCTTCAAACAGTCATAATATTACATTTTTCATGATAACAAAAAAAAAAATCCAAATTGTAACATCTAACCGTTACGCCGCAAGTGTGCGAAATACTCTTTATGTAAGCAGTAGTAAAGAAAATTAAACATTGCTAATGATGGACCTAAAAGGATGGTGCAATGATTAATTGTTTTATTTCAGTAGCATCAGCACTTCACAGCTTCAAAACAGCACTTTTCCTTCTGCCATATGCATCTGTGTTTTTTCAGCAATTTAACTGAAACTGCACATATGGTGAGCAAAAATGACTGCCTGCAGGTCAAGAGTGTTTCAGTGTTTATACGTGTGAGTCTGTGTGTTGATGTAATAACCTAAATGTGTTTGATGTGATACAATACTGATTCATCTGTGGGGGTTTTTTCTTTCTTTCCCATTAACGCTGTACCTAAAGCTATTCTATTAAAAAAATTAAATTAATTGCAGAGTGCACAGGGTTTTGTGGTCAGGTTTTCAATTCATGCTTGTAATCCAAAGTGTGTTGGTAATATGACAAAACAATGATTGGAGTTGTGAAACTGAACATCAGATAACAAATCAGAAAATAAAATGTCAACCTCTTAACAATTTCCACATTTAGTCACTTCTTTGTTGCAAATGTGTGAGTACGTTGCAACATGACTCGAAAAATAAGGCCTTCCCTAAATGTCTTCTATGTTAATGAGGTCCACAGCATGAACACCTTGCATATTTCCAGTTAACGGGACTCTTGTAGTCCTACGGATCACTCTAGCTTTGCACTCTCCTGCTTTGATTAAGAGCAATGAGGAGATGCAATAAACTGCATATATGGAGGTTGTTTCATTGCCCCTCTGGGCCTCTATGCAGGCCTGTGAAAAACTAAGTAGAGCCCATGATTCAATTGCTTGTGGAACCACCTTAAGCAGCAATAACTTGAAGTAATTGTTTTCCGTATGACTCTATTAGTATCTCGCATCCATGTGGAGAATTTTGTCTCACTCTTCTTTACAGTGTTGCTTCAGTTCATTGAGGTTTGCGGGCATTTGTTTGCGCACAGCTTTCTTATGGTTCCCTTAAGGTCTGGGCTGTGAATGGGCCACTGGAATGCTTTCATTCTTTTCTTTTTCAGCATTTCTGTTGTAGATTTGCTGCTGTGCTTGGGATCATTGGGATCATTGCTCTGTTGCGTGACCTAATTTCAGTCAGACAAGTGGCCTCACGTTTGACTCTGGAACACTGATATACGCGCGAGTTCATGGTTGAGTCAATAACTGCAAGGTGCCCAGGTGGCTTCAATGGCTACAAAACAAGCTGTTCATCACCATGCTTGATAGTGGGTTTGTTCTGATATATCCAATATATCAAATATAAGCCACGCTGCCATGTTGATTTTAGAGAGAATAGGCTTTATTGTGGCAATCTTCCAAAGAAGCCATACTTGTTCAGTCTTTTTCTAATTATACTGTCATGGAGTTGAACAAATCTAATGTGCTAACTGAGGCCTGTAGAGTCTGAGATGTAGTGCTTGTTTGTTTGTTTTTTTCGATTTTTTAAAATTTCTCTTGGAATGAATTTGCCGGATTTGCACTCATTGAAAAATTGCAGCTTTGTTTTAAACCCACCTGAATGTTCCAGACCAGCAAACTGCCAAGACTTCTTTTAAACTGCTTTATGGTGATTATCAGTTTATTAAGTACACTTAGTTTTCCACAGGACTACCCAGAGTCTCATGTCGATGTGTCATTTGGCTGTATGTTAACACGTTTATTTCAATGAATCACTGAAATATTTGCTTTCTTGCCAAAAATGAACACGAGAAGTAATAAGTAGCCATTCTATTCTTGCAATCCAGACACAAACAAAGCCAATGCTACTTTTTTATGTTTCCTATTCATTTCGCAGAAGAAAATGGTTTATCATAGCAATAGCCTGGCATGAAGTGCAATGGAAAAACATGAAAGCAACAATCACTTTCCACTGAAGAGTGCTAAATCAGGGAACAGAATCAGTTTAAAAGAGTTGAGCAGACCAAAGTGTGCAGTTAGTGACTATGCTGAGAGAAACTCTCAGTGCTATAAATGAGGGCAACATCAAACTCTTGGTGTGTGTATTTCGCACCTTCCCATGACACGGCTGCTGCGATAGTTCTGAGGTGCACCACAGGTGAGCAGCCATCTTGCACGTTTTACACCGTAGAGCTTGTTTGGAGTTTCCTGCAGAGTGGGATAAAGAAGAGAGAATGAAAGCAGGGGACACTGACATTGAAGCAGTCACAAAAAGAAAAAAAAAATCAGCAGGCGACAGATGTGCACTCAGCAGAAAGTGCTAACAGAACAAAGTGGCCCTTACATCATATGTGCAGGTTTTTCTCTGTTCAGGTGGAGAATGAAATCAAACCCTGTCCCAGTTTTATCAGGCTGGCACTGCAACCAGAGCTCACACTAACAGCTTCATAATGAACAGCTCTTCTTGCAAAACAACTTAAAGAGATTGGAAAGCAGCTGGACATATTTTAATTATAATCGATTTGGCATTGAGTCATTTACGTTTGTATTTTTAAGTGTTTGAGAGCTAAAGTCTCCTGAGACTCCAATTGTTTTCTTCCCATTTGTTATATGTTTAGAAATCCTCTTTTCATGTTTTAGGGATTAAGGAGTTGAGTCCTTATTATCCTAGAAAACAAAGATCACTGATTTCTGAATTTGTCACAGATGGGGATTATATCGACAGGTCTGTATTAGAGCAGAAACAACAATCAAATAAATTGGGTTGCTCAAGAAAAATAGTGGTTTTAGAGAGAGAAATAAAAGTAGTTTAACAGCTTATGAGAAAGAGGCTACACTTTGTTTCGGGACTGCAGAGATAAATCTAGAGCGAAGTGATGCGTTGCATAAATAAACCCACTAAGGATGCAACAATAAATTTTCAAAAAACTGCACAGGAGCAAACACGGGGGAGCAGGTTGGAGACTGTAATCAGTCACAGTGACAGGAAGTAGATTTAGCAGAAATACTAGAAGCTAGTAGCACTTAGAGGTGAACAAAAGCGCACATCTGCACTAGAGCTATAGCAAAGTCCAGATCTAATTGAATGACTTAAATCGAGGAGAGAAAAAAGAAGGAAGCAGTGAGGTGAGATTTAAAAACTTCACTTTTCTCAGGAAATCATTATTATTTTGTTTATTTGTACCACTTGAGGTAATTGAGCATCTTAAATATGCTCGTTTTCTGTCTGATATGGAGCTGTATGAGAAGACTGACACCACATTTATAGTCTCTGTGCTTTCAAATATGCAAGGGTCTGCATGGATTTAAGTGAAGTAAATTTAATGGTGAATGGAAAGTTCCACAATTGTCCAGATGCACTTGCCCACTTGCCTACTTCCAACTAGATTTGGAAAAAAAAGAAGTAAGACCAATTACTTGTCCAAATTTTCTTGCTTGTTCATATGACCAACTCTCTCATCTTTACAGGAAATTTAAAATCACATAAGTGGTAATAAATCATAGGTCCTGAATAATAATTGTACACAAAATTCAAAGTTTTTCATCTAAACTCTTCAGTCTTTAGTTTTCATGAGTAAGTGTATCACCAAAGACCATGTCCAGTGAGAATATCAGGCACCTTACCTACTATCATGTGCTTGCAATGCTGGCAGTTGGTGGGCTTTCGAAAGATGTGGTCCTGGAAACAGTGGGTAATCTGGGGTCGGGGAGGCTTGGCGGGGAGTGATGGAGAAAGGCTGAGTGAGGGCGAGTGGGAGGAGATGGAGGGGTTGGGACTGCGAGATGGTGAAATTGATGGTGACCGGTCACCAACAAGTGGGGAGCCAGGCATCAGAGGGGGGGACGGAGGCGGCGGGTCAGTGATGAAATCCTGGGGCAGGCGGGCATCGCTGTAGGACCTTTGGAAGAAGTTCTCCACGCTCTTACTGCGCATCATGGTCTTGAAGGACAATGAGCGTTTTAGTCTCTGGAGCTGCACCCACGGACACACATCGACAGACATAGGGACAAAGATAATGCATTAAAAATAAACACGAGATAAGCAAGAAGCAATAACAAATGTCCAATGTGCCCTCAAGACAGCACAGACAATATCCCGGAATCCATAAACATTACACTCTGTTCAGATCAGTACACCTTAGGGAAAGAAGTTGACTCATGTAAAGCAATATCACCTCATAAGGAAACAACACATTAATAAAAGAGCTGCCTGTCCCCTTCAGCAAGATCGAATTCATATTTTTAAAGGGGTGCTTGTGCTTTTGGTTGAACAAGATAAGCTTCTTCTTATGTGTATAAATTGTACTGGCTTAGTGGTAGTGACAGAAGGACTCTTGTGATAAAACGAAACAAGAGTTTATTCAGCCCGATCATCTATCAACAACCCATCACCAGGGCCCTTAAAGTGAGCGCCGGCTCCACTAAAGAGGCCACACGGTTGCAGTGCGCACAAGTGGTTCAACTCACACACCAACAACATGTGTGAATACACACAGGTAAAGGGTTATTATGCAGCACCCAGACTTTTATTACAGAATAATGGTGCTTTATGTACAACGTGTAGTTTGGCATCATGAAAAAAGCAAGGACTACCCTGAAAAGAGCATTGTCTGGACTGTAAGAATAGCTGCTTTAAAGCCTGTACATATTGTATTATTAAGCATCAATATGCAGCAAGGTCCCCCTGTAGATCTGCAAGTTGCCTATGCCATCGAAGCTAATGGAAACCCATATCAGTACAGATCTTCTGAAGTTTTTTACAAAAGATAAAGAAAGTTGATTAGGAAGATTAGGAAAATGAGAAATAAGTGTGGCAATTCATATCTGCAAACATTCATGAAAAATGCATGCCAATGCAGTATAAGAGATAAAATCCAGATGCTTTAATATTATAACAAGCTTGAAAGTCAGTATGTGGTATGGTCTGAGCTCTCTTACACTAGTTTTCTTGTCATTTCTTTAAGTATTTTTCAGGAAATGTTTCTCTGGGCTTTTTTAAGGACGTTTGAAGCTCTTCTTTGGATGTTGGCTGCCTTTGGTTCCATTCTCACTCAAGATGATCCCACTCTGTTTCAGTAATGTTAATATCCAGGTTCTGGGGAGGCCAATCCATGACTAGTGGTGCTCCAATGTTTGTTTTTCTGTCCAAGTATAGTTTTACTGCATTGGCAGTGTGCATTGGATGCATCTCTCAGGTACTCTGTCAGGTCTTTGCTTTCTTCAGGACTTTGTGTTCATCTTCTGTAGAAAGCTTTCAGAACTGACATTTTTTCTTTTTTTCTTGTCATGTTTTCTCAGGTTTTTTTAAGGACAATCTACACAGGAAGCAGAAATATTTCAAATTTTGGCTAATCGCTGTTTGGAAATCACCTTGTTGTTAGAAAAATACAACTTTATGTTTGTCAAACTGTGTCATTTTTAGCATTTTTCATGGACTCAAATAAAGAAATGGAATAAAATTACACTTGTTTTGTGTTTTGTAATAGGCCGATAGTAACAAAGTGCCTAAAGATACAATTTAAAATTAGTTCATTGCTAAGTTTTCTGTTATGTCTAGACAACACTGGTTCATACCTTGAGTTTGTGCTTGAATGATTCATAGTTCAGTGTTAAATGGCTTAACAAGTAAAAAACACTCCTATGAAAATGGTCAGGTACTACCAACATGTCCCAAGACATGTTTGAAAGGCCGCCAGAAAGCATAGACAGGAAAATTACAGAGTTCAGTTCTTTATAGTGTGCTGTCAACACCATATGTGCTGGATGGTACCTCTCCTCACTAAGTTGGAGAAGTGTCTTTTATTTCCAAAAAGAATATCACATTTTGACTGGTCACACAAGAAGACAGGTTTCTTTTTTTGCCTCAGTATAGCTTAAATTCCCCAGAGATGGTTGCAGCATTCCTGGATCATATTTACAATTTATTCTTTGTATGGTAGAGTGTTAACTTGGATTTGTGGATTTGTCTGCCCACACAGCCTTTGCCTGAGTCATGAACCTCTGCCCATCTTTGCTTCTGAGAGACTCATCCTGGATGCTCCTTTTTATACCCAATCATTTTTCTGGCCGGTTACCAGTTAACTTTTTAACAGCTTTTGCAGGAACACTGTTACATTAGGTGTAATAACCAAACCAGTTCTTTAAGTTCAGTGCATTTCAAAATCTTAAGAGTCAAATGATAAAACATCACATCAACAGGCATCACATCAGTTATCTACAGAATGCCTAACATTGATTGACTGGATAAATGAATGGTTCCTGACATTTGCCTCCAGCTCTATGTACGGTTGATGATGCTAGTTTCCCAGGTGATAGGCAGACATTTGTTACAATGACATGCGATGGAAGGGGGTAACGCTGTGTGAGGGTGTGGTCACGTCGCAAGGAAAGAACGGATGAACACAGACAGACGAGGAGACAGATCATCAGCAGGCTACATACACTCTGCGCACATGCTCTGTCTGTCTGTGCTCATTCTGCTCAGCACCAAACATAATCACTTAACAGGGACATGTTGTTTACAGCTCTGTGAGTCTGGGAATAAGCTATGAAGACAGTTTGTCTATTTGACTGTGTGTCTGTGTGTGTGAGGAACACATCGATGCAGCGCAAAAGAAACAAAACTGTAGGAGTGTAACTGAATGTACATTTGCACACTCCATATGCTTCCTCTATTTGTGAAATTATTTCCCTTCATTAGATTACATTGATGAAGATTAGGTACGCTGTGGACTACTACAATTCATTATATCTCTGTTAGATCTCTGAGCACCGAAGGGTGTTATTCTTATCTTTATTTTTTAGAACTTTGAAATAAAGTACGCCGCATTGTAACCAACTGCTTCGTTAAATACATATAATCTGGGCAAGGACATTTTGCAGGATTTGCATTTCTTAGCTTCTGGTTGGGGATTTAGGATTTCTTATTGTAAGCTGAATCGCTGCAAGTGTTCGTTCACCTATTTATGGCAGCTTCTTGACACACAAGTGTTGTTAGCTGCAGGAAATGTGCAGCATGCCTTCTATGATGCTTATAGATGCATGTTCACAGGCGGGTAGCCTGGATGCAGGCAATTAGTGCGTTGGATATGTCCATGTGTTTTCTGGCTTTCACTGAACTATGCACCACAGTGATCCTAATGCATGACTTAAAACTTTCAGTTTGGGAGATTCAATTCAATTCAATTTTATTTATACAGCGCCAAATCACAACATCAGCTGCCTCAGCTGCTTACATTTATATTGTAAAGTAGACCCTCTAATAATACATAGAGGAAAAAAAAACCAACAATCATATCACCCTCTATGAGCAACCACTTTGGTGACACTGGAAAGGAAAACCTCCCTGTTAACAGGAAGTAACCTCTGGCAGAACCAGGCTTAGGCAGAGGTGGCCATCTGCCCCGACCAGTTGGGGTGAGGGGAGGAAGACAAGACAAGAGACATGGTGTGGAAGAGAGCCAGAGATTAATAACAAGTAATGATTTATTGCAGAGAGGTCTAAAGCCAGAGATGCCTTTTGCTTTGTTGCGTGTGATCTTATTCTAGTCAGATTAAAAATGTTAAAAAAGTTGTCATGTAAGGATGAACAAGCATCTAATTTATGCTTACGAAATAAATAATGATTAACATCTAATGATCTGTTTAGAATTGCATTAGTAATTCATTTTTTTAATGAGGGGTAAAATAAATTTGGTGTTGAAGCAGGTATAGCAAAACCCACATGCTTGCAACCTGGTAATATTTTCTCAATATTGACTTACTAATGTAAGCAAAATGATTCATGAAACATTACGACTTATAAACTATATAATGGGGTGGAATATATTTTTAATGATGTTAACAGTACAAAGTTGTTTTGACTTCATATTTTATGTGCAGCATCACAGCCTTGAGCAGAGCTCTTTCAATCAGAGTGGCTGAGTGCTGGCATAACAGCTCCAGCTATAGAGCACATGTCTCAATTACAGCTAATCTAATCATCTGTCAGTGTGCGGGTCTGAAAAGCATTCCCGTTTTCTTCCATTTGAACATTATCTGAAAGAATAATCCTTCTGACTCAAGGCCGATGTGACATCAAGTATGATGTGGAGCTTCACTGCACATTCATGTGCACCACCGCACATGAGGTGAGATGCTGATATCGATGAGTCAGAAGCGATATATGCCACACTTTAGTCCCAGATTTATAGCTGATTATTTATTGATTATTCCTTTTATGAAAATCCCTGTGACCTGCAACGGGACCTGCCTCAGTCTTCTGTCACTTCTTCCCCAACTGCACTTCTCCAAGTAATACTCAACCCGTTTCAGCTTAAAAAGACGCATTTGGATCAAGTCTTGCCTGCTAATGTTCCTCCCTCAACGTTTTTTGTGACTCATACATGACTAATAATGTGATGCAAAATGCAAAATATTGCACAGATTTACACACATCTGCAGAGTCAGTCTTCTTTGAGCAGCTCCTATCTCACTGCTGCAAAGCAGACTGACGAGCTGTCTCAGCAGACCTGTAAAAGCCCACAATTTTCACATCTTCGATCCGTATTACAACAGACCTCTGCCTTTCTCACATGTTGCCAGCATAAATGTACAAAATCAATTCTCCACAGCGGAACAGCGAGGATTGACTAGTCATAATTCAATGATAAGACTTTTATGTCACTCGAATACCGCCATCAAAATTTAATGGGGCCAGTCTGAGATATTTATGGGATGCTCCAGTCTGCCCAGAGGTCAAGACTCAACAACAAAGCCTTTGTCCCACTGGGAATATGAGGATAATATAGGCACTCTGGAATTTGGTGAGATGGTGAGTGGGGCCTGCATCACATGTTTTCAGTGTTTAGAAATGTAACACCAGTAGGATTACTATAAGTCAAAACTCTATAGGTGTGCAAGGGTGGGGGGGCTATTTTTTTTTTACTTATTCCCTTTCTTCCCCATCACTCCTGAAGTGTGCCAATTTTCTGCTCTGCCATCAGCAGTAGTAAAGAGAACGTGCTGCACAGATTGGAAAAAACAGTTACTGCAATTGATCCATGCCTTAAGTCAAAACCAGTATTCAAGTCTATATGACCTTAAATCAATATTTTAATTTGTCTACCCTTGAATTTCCACTTTAATCACTCCAGCTAGTTGCGCTATAAAAAACGAGGTACATTTCTTTTCTTTTTTTTTTGCAATGATGAACGTCATAGTGACTGACCTTGTTCTAAGTGAGGATATTTCAGCCTTAAGAAGGATAACCGAGTTATAACTGCGCTCTGAAAGACACAGTCTCCTGGCTCCCTCCAATTCTAGGTCATCAGCAGAATATGTCATTTCAGAGGAAACTGTCACCATCAAATACCAGGTACATGGATTTCAGCATATAATTATTTTCACTGTGTGGCTTCAACTCTTCTCCGACAGTTGTAACCGAACAAACGCGAAGATTTTACTAAAGTGAAACACAACAGCGGGAAAAAGAATCACATAGAATAAAAATATGAGCGAGCAGCTGTATTTATGATTACAAGGAGCACATGTGGAGTGGTTTTATGTCCCAACATTTCTCAGGTTGGTCGAAATTTCTTATTATGCATGGCATCCTGGCAAATTCCTGCTCTCAGTGCATGAGAAAAGATGCATAATCACAGGCTGCCTCCTACGTTCTGCTACTATCACACATGCATGTACACACCGTCAATCATTTACACACACACACACAATCACTTTCAAGGACTGTTTAACAGCAGAGATGATCTCTGTGGAATAGCAGTGTGGAGTATCTTTTGTGCTCCTGTAGGTTTCTAGTGTCCAGTATTTCAGCATCTCACACTTTTCCTTGTAGTGTCACATTAATAAACATCACAGCAGTGAAGGTGTTACACTGATTAAAGACGACCTTGGCCCACTTCAGCTTCCTGATTTGACTTACTTACCTGCTCACATCTATCTGATCTGTGTCATATCCCCTTCTGAAGAAAAAGCCACAAGTGTGAGCGTCACTTTAAAGATGTTTGTACATGCGAAATATAGCGAAAACACCAGAAATCATGCACCTGCTAGATGATTAGGAAGAGTTCAACTGAATGGCAGTAATGACTATGGCCTGTGTGAACATGAGCAGGTGCACATGATAAAAACCTGCTTGCTTTATGACAAATGATGACTGCTGTATCCATCAAAAGTGATGCAGTGAAATGTTCTCTCCCATTCGATGCTGTCTTCGATGTCTTCGATGCTGTCTTCACAGCAACCACTCCTTTATCCTTAAATGAATTAAAAGAGATGTCGATAAAGACGGTGCTTTTTCTTAGAACCATCTACATTACAGAGGTGTTTATTACCACCTGGGGTAAAAACCCTAATCCATTTTCTTTTAGTCTGACCATGAAGTTTGCGGTTTGGGTGGTAATTTCAGTTAAATGTCTCAATAGTTTTTTTATGGATTGAAATTTGGCACAACTTAAATTTTTTCCATCAGGATAAATTGGTGACTAATAATGTAGTAGCACCATTAATAGATCCTACTGCACTTCTGTTTAGTGCTGCTTCAGTACCACTGCTGAATTTAGTAAATAGTGCTTAACGTGCACACTTGCATCACCTTTTTGAGTGTACCAGTTTTTACACAACCACTAGCTAGACTGGAGGCTCTATTTCTTTCTTTCTTCTATTATTATTTTGGTTTTAAATACTGCTTTAATTACAATCCTGACGACTCTGATATTACAACTAACTGGTTGTAATTTAATCGAGACCAAGACTATTTAATCAAGACTATTTTAGTATAAGAACACATAATAGGCTACTATTTAAAGCACACTTCCTGGTTGTCTGTTCCCAGTTGATGTTTTGGACAAAGTGAAAACAAGGTGATACAGCTCAGCCTTGTTAAACTGCCTTTTCCTGAATAGCCAAAAGGGAAAAAAAGTTTTTTGGATGTGTCGACGTAAAAAGAAAGCCATCCATTACAAAAAGATACATTTGAATGTAAGCTCTTTAAGATTAATTGTAACTTAGCTTTGAAACTGAGACAGTTCAGCTTCACTGTAGGGAATGCCAGTCACCTTTCATCTCTCAGTCAGCTGCGTATGTGTGTGTGTTGTGCGCTCACATCCATTTAAGAGGGTTTAATGAAGAATGCAAAGTGGACACACGGATGGATTGTGGGAGTTGTCATTACTCAGCGGGCAAGCTGACAAACCAGTATATCAACCAAAAACATGTTTACGCCTTTATATCTCTGCGCTCAGACATCATCCTGTGTGTTCATCCAGGAGAGAAGATGTTTACCTGTGCACCTCCATCACATAAAAAGCTCCCAAAGCATCAACAGCCCAGAGAGATCAAACTGCTCTGCACAAAAAGAGCAACACTATAGGCTGATGACTGCTACTCGGGCATCTAATTGGCTCCACCACTCACATTTCTGCCAGGCTTGGCAATACACTACAGATTATTGTTGGGAGCTGGAAAGAGAGACTGCGCTTCCTCTTCTCATAATCTTCTGGCACTGTTTTCCTCTGTTCTTGATTTACGATATCCATCTTTGGTGGGATTTTGCTGCTGGTGGATTTTGGGGAGCATCTGTTACCTCTTTCGTTTCCTCCCTGTCATTGTTGTCTAATAAAAACCATCACGGACACATGACTATGTGTCTGATTAGATTCCTTCAAAAATGTCACCCTGTAGCTGTGTATTTTTATGTGAGGAACAGCCTCCAGAGCCAAGCTGACAAAAACTCTGCATTTTTACTTTGACACTTCAATGGCCAGGTATTTAATTCATTCAAAAGGATGAGTTCCTCTAGCATAAAGGTTGATGGTTAATTTTGAATCTATCCCACACAGAGAACTCAATAGATTGAAAGACCAAAGGCAGATGATCAAACTGATGGGGGTTTTTTTATTATAGAGGGCTGTGACACGATGAAGCCAGAGCGAACCGGTGAATCATTTGAATACCAATCAGTCCAGCTTGGAACAGGCTCACGCCCAGTTTTCACCAGTAGCAGCTGGTGAGAAGAGGAGAGCTGGAGTAGAACGCCTGGAGTAAGTGGTGTTAAAATTGCTTGTAACAACGTCAACTTGTATGCTTTCAAAGAGGACATCAAACATTTAGATGAAGCACAGAGGCAGTCTGAGGCTGGTGAAGTATGTGACTGTGCTGCACGGAGTGTCACTTTCCTCCAAACATGTCAGCAGCGTGCATGTGTTTGTGTGTGGGTGGCATAAAGAGTCATAGGGTAGATTTGACTTAAGGAAAGTTGTATCAAGCTGGTTGATCTTATGTGTCCTTCCATTAAGAAGCAGACATCGGGAAAGCTTCCACAGCTTGGAGGGCAGCCCCAAATCTTTGTTTATATAGCTGAGTGAACAAATTAAATGGATTCATAAAGACACTCTGAAAGGGCATTTGTATCTTAGACATGCACACTAGTAGCTGTGTATATGACAGACACAAAATTCACATAAGCAAATGCAGCGTCTTATTTATTGCAATATAAACTTGCTACCAGCATAGAAGATACAGCGTGAGTGCTGCAATGTCCGCAAAAAAACTGTAGCTCATCAAAAAAGAAGCAAATTAAAATAACAAATGGACAAAAGCATTAAACACTTCCATTATTACATGTTTGTTTTGCTGCCTAATAGTCATTAAAAACACACACTTGAACCCTTTTGTGTGCGCCTGCTTCTAATGGATTTTGACAGAAAGAGAGACACGGGGAGACAGTATGACATCACACCTTACGTGTGAGGTTACATCTATAGTGACGCAGTCGTGATGAATACTACTGCAATTGTGTTGTTATTAGTATTACATAAACGGTGGAGATGCAGGTGGAGAAAACCATCAAAGGAGAAGAATACACTTAAAATGAATAAAATAAGTCTTCTTGTTAATAGTTCAGTGTGTGCATTTAACTACTCAGCAAAGTCACTCACTTATGTCTACTGATACTGTTCTTTTTCGATTCGTTAGGCACAAATACGTGTATGTTATGATCTGTATGGCATCTGAAAAAGAACCAAACTCCAAATTTAGGTACTTGCCTTGGAAGTCACTGGTTGGATGGGCATATTGCTTGGAGAGCGCTGGAGCTCCGAGTCGCACTCCATCTCATTGTTTTCGGTCATAATTGGTGTAGAAGTGGGAAGCGTCGTTCGAGACACAAACAGGAAAAGTTTTAACTCCTCAAATAGAGTCCAGTCGGAAGAAGATTTCCGGCTTTAGCCATTTAAAAGACTGACAAAGTGTGACAGATCCACATCAGAGGGATTTGTGCGCGCCTCAGGGCCACAGACTCCACAAAACACGTTTCTGGGTTTATTAGGATCTGTGAGAACAGGTTATAAATTCACCAGCTGTTAATATCTCATTTATGCCACGTGAGGATGGGTATTCAGGAAACGGCTGAACCTTGCGTGTGGGTAGTCTTTTGTGTCGCCCGCTGACGCGCACCGGAAAGCTCCAATGTGGCACAATTCCTCCGTCCTCCAGGTGCAAATACGACTCAAATCAGCAAAAAATGTCGCTGTGTGAATATGAGAATGTCAGCGAAATAAAATCATATCCAAATCGTCATCAGCTTGTGTTCTGGAGGAACTCGCTAGGTGTAAATCCAAAGCGAACTGTGTCCTTCACCGCTGCACAGACTTAAATTTAAGCGCATTCTGAGGCACGCCTTTCCATGCGTCTGAGGCGCATGATTGGGGCATTTTTATTTTTTACAACTCTACCGGGATTCATTTAGTCTAAATCAAGACTGACGGCCACGGGCGGAAGCTTATTCAAAACCCAAATATACATTAGCTTAAAATTTTCTCTGTTCTGGAGTAAAAGCAAGAGCAGCACTTCATTCTGCTGCTCGGATTTTGCGTCTTGAGTGTGTGTGTGTGTGTGTCAGAGCTGCTGTTTAATTCTATGCGCCTCCATGGTGCAGCCATAGACGCGTAGTTACAAATAGTAAGTGTGATTACATACAGTAACTCACAGACACGGATATCTTTTAAAAATATATTGTGATTTTAAGGCTATACATTAGATAGACATGCAAAAAGGAATTAAGAAGCCACAAGACGCTAGAGAGCCTTCTGCTGCTTGATTAAGCAGTGAATCAGAGCAGGCATCTTCCTCTTCAGAAGAAGAGCAATGAGTATAGGCTGAGCTGTGTTAGAATTATTCGGAGTTTTAGAGAAACTATATTGAGACAATTTTGTTCTGTTATCATCCATTCCTCTTCATTTTCTGCCTGCACCCTACAGCAGTGAATACTGAAAGTGTGGCTACCAGCTGCTGCCCACAGAATTAAAGCTTAATTTAAAGTGGCATCAGTATTGCTACCTGCTTTTAAATGCAATCTCATTTCCTACCTGGTTTAATCAGCGTTCTGGGACAAGTTCCTATTGCTTCTCTCCTTTATAAAACACACAGGTGACAGACAGGGTGGGTTAAATAATAATGGCATTTCAAAAGGAGTTCAATGCTAATATTAACAGAGTGGCATGGAGAAGGACTTCTAAATTTGATTCAAGTTTTTTTTCCTTCTTCTTCTGTCTGCAAAGCGTTTTTTCTCCAAAGGCTGACATCAAAGTTTCCTGTCAGAAAGTCTTTGGGCGGGGGTGTGCTAGAGAATGGAGGAAGAAGAAAGGCTACGAGAGGAAGCCTCTGTTATCACATTCATTATTGCTTCACTCAGAGCCAGAGAACAGCACACAACAGAGTGACTGCTGGAAGTTTTAAAAAAAAAAGAGAAACCCAAAACAAAAAAGCATTCAGTTTTCTAGTGTATAGCAGTGTCTGCTGTTAAAAATAAACTTAAGTTAAATATCTCGGTGCAGTGTTGTGCTATGAGCTGTGATCTGATCCAACAATGTTTGAACTCAGAACAGCTGAGAGAGCTGAATGAGGGAAACGCACACACTCATTTCAATTTTCCCCTCAAAGCTACTCACCTTTCATCCTCCATGTGATACCCCAGGTGCCAGAACACGCCCCGGCTAAAAATGAACATTAAAACGGAGTGAAAACACATTTGATCTCTTACTGATTTAGACACATGAGGAAACAATGGGAGGATGAGAGGAACAAAATGAGTCCCATGCGGCGGAGGACAGATCCCAGTCCTGACAGCGGTCGTCATGGTGCAGCTACAGGACCAGGGCTGCAGCTCTTTCCATCGCATTAAATTGATACAGATTGTTCATCTGCTCCTCCACCTCAGACATCTGAATGTAAGTACAAACAAACATAGCTGCATGACTTTGCATGCAGTATGTTGTGAGCTCACATTTGAACCCACAGTCACCAATGTGACAATGTTTTTCACTATACCCAACTGCTTATCTGCATTTGTGATTAAAATACTTTTATAATAAGCTCGATCTAGAATAAAGGATACAATCAGACCTTTTTAAAGTCTGTCACTGACTTTAAGGCTCTGGTAGCCTGACCTGAGTCTTCAGATAACTGTTTTTTTTTTTAAATATATTGTAGAAATGTTATTGTAGACATGTAGACAGCCTGAGGAGTTACATGTATATATGAATACCTGACAAATTAATTAAGGCATACAGGAAGAACTTATGTCTTTGGATTCATCTCTAGTCACACTAACATTACAGGAAATCAAGAAATAAATTTAGACATGCATTAATGCTATGCTAAACACGAAAAAGTATTGTTCATATTTCAAATGTTTGCTTTTTGCTGTAAGGCTTTTCCATGTTTGGAAGAGACTTTAGGGCACGTCATGTTAGGAGTGCAGGGGTATTGGTAGATATTTAAAAATCAGAGGAGGATTCATTTTATTTCAGTTTCAGGGTTTTTGTTTTCCATTATGATTGAAATCAATACCACCTGTATTTTTCCTTTACGACAGCCACATTTATTTCCATTTGACACGTAGCTAAAAAAAAAAAAAAAGAATTAAAAAAAAATTATATTAATAATAATTATATATTCCAGTCTGGGGCTTCTAGTTTAAACAGTTTTTTCCTAACTGAAGCAAGTCAATTACTTATTGAATAATTGATTCAGAACTGGATCCTGAAATAAGCTGAGAGCTGAAATCATAGCAGCAGAGAGGAGAGTGGCTCATTGCTGCCATCTACTGCTGCGATGATAAACCACCATTAACCACAAAGTGAGAACAAGGTGCAAACAACTCTTAATAATATAGGTATATATTTATTCATACGTACATATTCATTTATAATCGGTTAATTGTAAAAAAAGAAAAAAAAAAGAAAAAAGAGATTTACAGTAATTTAACTACAGTCATTGTCAAAACTTTTTTTTGTTTAAATATCTCAGGTGCCAATCTACCCTGAACACACACATGTAAGTTCACCTGTTGCCCTCTGCCTCTGTCCTTATCCACAACCTTACTCCAGTGTTTAGGATCAAACAAACGGACCCAGAGCGTAACAGCTCGACTTCTGTGTAAACTGGTGGAAGATCTGACACACGCACACACAAAGGTGTTTTGTTACTGTAAGGGAAAATAAGTCTGGTGTTTTGCTGTGTAGAGCCTGTAGTGTATTTCTGTACCATGAAAAAAGAAGGAAAAAAACAAACAAAAAAACAGATGACAAGTCATTTCTTTTGTACATATATAAATCCTTCAGGAGCAAATTGAGTACTATTAGTTGTAGTCCGTGTTGTCGACATGCGTTTATGACTTAACATCTGCACGACGAGGACAAGCAGATTTGACATCCCAGCTCACAGACTAGATTCCCTGACTTTCTTTTTCCTTGAGTTAACAGTCTTAAAACCAGAGCACAGTGACAGAGTGCATTACATTACTCCACCATTTTGACTCTTGGTTCTTCTCTAATCCCCCATAAACCCCATTCAAACAAAACAGATCAGACTGGATTACACTGGATTCATCTCGGCTTGTATTATCCTGCTTGTCATAGCTGTCAAATCGCACGCACGCAGACACACCGAACAGAATCATCACTCTGCGTTTTGCGTGATAGATGCCTGTTGCTGAGCACATCAAAACCAAAGCACAGGGGCATTTGCAGGTAATCAAAATTTTGCAGTGAGTTTTCCTGTTTTTGTTGTATTGAAGCATTTGGATAGGTGCATTATGGGACAGATCTCATTTGGAACAGCAAGGCATAAAAATGAAGAGAAAAGCACACTTAACGGGGGGGGAAAAGAAAATCTTTCCGTCCTTCTCCTTGATGGAAACATTCAATAAGCAGACCGTACGTCATACATACCGTTGTGACCGTTAGCCCTAGATTAAAAAAAAAAAAAAAAAAAAAATCTGACTCACATTTAACATTTCAAACAATTGCACTGGTGCGAACACTTCTCCTGGACAAAGACTACACTCTGGACATTAACAATAAACTCTGGATAAAAACAAACTCCATCAGATCAAAACTAAGGACTGGAAGAGGGCTCAAACTCAACTTGGAGACACTGAACTTGTGACTTCAAACACAAACAGGCAGAATCCAAACCACAGCAAAACAGAAAAACAAAGAAAGCTCCAGAGGAAAATCGTGTAGAGGAGAAAGCAGTAAAAGACACATTTATAAAATGAAAAGGGAACAGGAGATAATGAATGAAGCCGGTGCAAGTGTAGGACAAGATAATCCATAAGAAAAGGCGCCAATACTTTAAAGGGCAGGGGAGGGGGCTGAAGTCCATTATAGCCCTCTTTTGTGACAAAAATCATTCCATCATATCTGTCAGCAGGCCAGAGCTGTGCGCTCAAGATTCAGTCAACTTCCTCCACCAGTCTGATCTGGTTGTAACCTCCTGCAGCATCACTGGTCCCAGACAGACGGAGGAGGTCACAGGTGGCAGGGTGCAGCACACTATCACTCCGTCCCCTGCAAGGCCTCATAGAAGTTGAGGAGTCGCAGATGCCACTCCAACATCAAGCACATCCTTCCGCCACTGCGTGGGGTTCACCAGTTCCTCGTCATTGGAACCATCAAGGACTCGAAAACAAGCTTGACTTAATGAAATCAAACTAACTGAAAATAGCTTTACTTTGATTGTTTTCAGTTGGCTTTTTCTTTCCATTGTCCTGGTCTGACACCATGAATTAATGCGGTCAGACCTTTTTTATTGACAAAAGAGAAAAAAAAAAAAAAAGTATCTTTTTAACGTCTTCTTTTGTTGACATGAGCCTTCACATGCCAGCATCAGTTTGTCTCACTCCATATCGAGTACTGGGTCTGTTTTTTTTTACTCTCCAAAAGCTCCAGCACATATTCTCACGCACATCTGCACGTAAACAAGCATGCTCGAGACTCCTCAGAAAGACTCATCGACGGTAATTTCTGCCCCGTCTCATATCATCATGTTGCTGTTTATCTGGCTTCAACTCTCTGACTCCCGCAGTCCTCACATATTTACATTGAGATTTTAAAAAACTAGAGGTGTTACATGCAACATTTGGCATCTTCTCAAGTCCCCACTTGTAAGCCTTAATTGTCCATTTTTAGAAAAATATTAAACTTTGTCTTCTTTTTTATTTTTCCTCTGCACTATATTGAAGCTTCTGATTGTAACAGAGAGACAGAGAGAGGTGAGGGCATATTCGCTGCAAGCGCAGTGTATGCGTTAATTGAGGATTTTTTTTATTTATGTGTGTGTGTGTTGTTAGTTGTTAGTAGTCTTCAATTTTGAGATGCCGGTTTTGCAAAGTGTCTCATCATTGCTTTATTGTAAGTGCAAATAGCTGCAAGTATTCTTAATAAAATAACATTAAAAAAATCAAAGTTTCTGCTGCATTCTTGTGGGGATGTTGGCAGTTAGGTGGCTACATCGCTGCCCCTCTTTTGAAATAAACAGCCTGTAGAACCAAGCGAACACTGGTCGCACTCAAGTGCAGTTCCCGTCTAGAGGTAGCTGTTGAGTTGACCTTTAAACACTATGGGAATTGTGTTTGGGAGTTTGAGTGGGATCTTTCAGCCATGATTAAAAGCTCAAAGTGCTTGATAAGTAAAAAGCTGTAATGGTTTTCCGTTTGAAAGATGGACTCATTCGTTAGGATTTTTTGTTGTACTTCATTTGATGACGAGTTAAATCCCTTAATCGTGATAACATTTTTTAAAACATAAAACTTCTTTGTAATACTGGTGTGTCCACTGAACGCAGCCAACGAATGTCCTCCAAAAGTTAATCTGTGTAAATGTGTCTCTTCATTTGAGCTTGTATTAAAGCCTATTGTATATGTTCTGTTTGTGTGCAGTGGTAAGATTTAAGAACGTTTTGGGGAAAGTTACCCAAGACCCTGTAGTGTTGTTTGGCTCTCTCCCTCTCTCTGCAGCTCCAAAAGGGGGACACACCAGCATGTAGTCTGTGACAAGGGGCCAGGAGTGGTTGGGGGGGAGCAGGTCAGGGGTCAAGTGACTGGCTGCAGGGAGCATGTACGAGGGACACAGCGAGAGGGAAGAGGGGGCTGTTCGCTTTACATCATAGCAGGACACAGCAGCGGCAAAACCTCTGACGGCTGCCCCCGACTGAGGGGGGTGGAGTGACAGGAGCGAAGTACGCATGCACTTTGATGTTAGGCAGATGAGTCTGTAGTAAAAAAAAAAAAAAAACACAAACGAGAGAGAAACAGATGGAAATGTATTAATCGCTCGTACAAATATGTGGAAAGCTGTTCTGGGACATTTAGTACATCAGTAGCTATAGCTTTGCTGCAAACCTCAAGTTTATTTTTGTTTCAGTAATCAAAAACAATGTCAAACTGCTGTCGACACAGTCAGGCTATGTCTGATTTTCATTCAAATTCAAAGACTAACATAGGATTCAGTGAAGTCTGACTTGATCTGGACAGAGTGTTCACTCACTGCTGTCAAGGAGACAGTTTGTTTTTCACAGCTTAAGTTTTGATTCATCACTTCATGTGGGTGGATCGATGACTCAGAGTTTCATTTGGACAAAATGCATGAATCTGTGTTGTCTGATTCCACCCTCTGCATTACATCTATACTTCGTGATCATGCTGATGAGGAGGAAAGGTTAGAGAGCACCAGTCTAACCTCCTACATCAATAGTGATAGTAGTTTGCATTTTCAGCATTCTTCTGTAAAAGGACAAATGGCTTGACTGACAAAGCAACTCTAAGAATGCAATACCTTTGTGGTAGTGTTTGTGCTCTTGCTACGCAGCATTGTTTACAAAGGTAAACAACTAAACATCCATAGTGGTTTCACACAAGAACTCTGGACAATGTCGGGAGAATCAAGTCCAGACTGAGAGACAGCTTTTTCCATCAGGCCATCAGACTGCTGAACACGTCATAGACACCTCACCTCCACTACTGGAACTTCAACATTATGCACTCCATACTATACAGTAATGCCACTGTTTTGCACATGTCTCACTCTGTATATTTTTATATATTTTATTTATTGACTCTATTTAATTTGTAAAATATGTGTATACACACACACACACACACACACACACACACACACACACACGTAGAAAAACATTTAGTATACACACCCAGAAATTATTATTATTTTTTTTGCATATACTATTATATATTGTACATATATTTATTAGTTTCAGATTTAGCCATTCGTATATTTTGCCTGTTTATGTTATTGTATTTTGCACAACTCTGTTGCTTGTGAAGCTCGCACACAAGAATTTCACTCGCATGTGCTGTACCAATGTACCTGCACATGTGATGTGACAATAAAGTGATTTGATTTGAATGTTGGAGGAGGAACGTCGCACCCTTCTTTACAACACTGCCTTTTTTATGCACAGCTCGCTTAAAGTACGGCCAGAGCATTTCAGTCAGGTTTACGTCTGGACTTTGGCTGTGCCTTTGCAACACCATGATTCTTTTCTTTTTCAGTCATTTTGTTGTAGACATGCTGCTGTGCTTGGGATCATTGTCCTGCTGCATGACCCAGTTTCAGCTCAGAGTTAGCTTTTGGACAGATGGCCTCACATTTGACTCTAGAATATGTTGGTATACAGAGGAGTTCATGGTCAACTCAATGGTTGCAAGGTGTCCAGATCCTGTGGCTGCAAAATGTTTAAAAGTTACATACTGCTAATATGCAGTACTTTGTTTCCACCATACATGCTCACGCTGATCTTATCTGAAATTCTTCCAGATGCCTTGTGATTTATTCAGACGCAAATCTGCAAACCTAAGCCGTGCTGCCTATTTTTAGAGAGAAAAGGCTTTCTACTGGCAAACCTTCCAAACAAGCCATGTCTGTTTAGTGTTTTTTTATTTCTGCCCAATTGTCCTGTCATGAACATTGAAAATGCTTACTGAGACCTGCAGTGTCTGAAATCTAGTGCTTGGGTTTTCTTTGCATCGTGTCATCTTAGTGAAAATTGACTGGAACGTCCACTCCTGGAAATACCATGAAACATCACTATGAACTCTACTATGAAACATCTGCTTTCATAGTGGGGGTCACATTTGCTGATGATCAGTTAAACAAGTGCATTTGACTCGCAACACCCGGCTGCTACTTACTCAAGAAGAAGCAGTAAGGATGTATTTAGGGTTTTTTCCCCACAGGGCTGCTTACAGTCCTATGAAAATTGTGTTTTTCACAAGTGTGGTAAGATTTATTCAGTCAAAAAGAAATTGAATACATTTACATCAGCAGTACAATTTGTGTTTACCATACATTCTGCAACTGAACAAGCACTTACTCATTACTCGCAGCCCACACAACTCACCCTTAGTCTCTTAATACCGGCGCGAGTGATCTGCTGGCAGTCATAGAGCTCGATGCGATCCAGACTATGGCAACTCTTCAGGTGCTCCAGTGAGGCATCTGTGATCAGGGGGCAGTTGTCCAGCTCTATCACCTCCAGACGGTCGTGAGCACAGGGGCCGCTGCCGAGGTGTCTGATGCCATCATCAGTAATCAGCTCACAGTGGGACAGACTCTGCAGGAACATTGTGGTACCAATACAGATGCTCTATTACTAAACTGTCTATGAAAACAGCCATGACATTATGCTTGAAAATGCTGCAGGAGCAAAATATGTTTGAGTGGCAAGCACACACTTACCAGGACTTGCAAACGGGGGCAGTGGATAGATAACTGGATGAGTGTTCCATCTGTGATCTGATGCAAAAGTGAAAGAAACACAATTCGCTTAAGTGAAGAAAAGGAGAAAACAGTTCAACCATTATATACCATATTGTTTATTTACCTGCACACATTCTTCTAAATCCATCTTCTCAAGCTCGTGACAATTCTATAGAGAGAAATAACAGAGAAGAAAAAAGATTGCATAATCACTATGCACTATGGATTTATGCATTTTAAAGGATTTTGTTGGATCCAAAGTTCTGCTTGCCATTTATCTGCAATGCAACCAAGAGGCAGACACCACACTCACCCTTGCTAATGTAGTGAAGCCCACGTCTGTAAGCTGAGAGCAGCGAGCCACTTCTAATATTCTAAAAGGAGGAACACAATGAAGAGTTACACAGTTGAAGGATCACTTAGAGTCCAAAATTTTGAGTTCTTTCACACTTAAAAAGGTAACTGGCTCTACAGTCACAGGCCTCAAGATATCTGTACTGCAGACGGGTCAGTGTAATAGCTTTTATTTCCATTCCATTACCTCAATCCTGCAATCTTTAAGCTTAAAATGAGAATTCAGGTCTTTCTTTTTGGAATTTGAAAGCGTACGAACAGTCTCCCGAACATCAGGCGGCCAGGACAAACACTCTTGAAACAAAGATTAGTTGGATTTTTATGTAAAACAAATTAAATATTTTGCAGTTTCTCGCAAAACTCAGAACAAAGTTTGATGTGTAGGTGTGTGACGTCACCTGAGGCGGGGGCAGTTCTGTCCCAGAGCATGCAAGATGGCATCTGTGATGTTGCCACAACCTGACACACACAGAGACTGCAGGCGGTGACAACCCCGGCAAATTGTGATGAGCCCCTCATCTGTGATCTGCTGCTCACAGAAAGACACAGTACGTGTTTGTGTATGAGGGAAGTGAATCAAATCAACATCCACTGTGAAATGTAAAAACATGCCAGGCAAAACTTCTCTGTGTTGTGCTCTCTGGTAGATGTGCAAAAGCAAACAGTGTACAACCCTGTGTCCAAAATCAGTTATACAAACTATAACGAAAAACAGAATAATATCAAAGTGTCAACTTCATATTAATATGAAAGCATCACTTTCTCTGGGATGCTCTTTATTTACTAGGTTAAATACAAACAGTTTGTATTTAACCTAGTTCTGTTTTTATTTTTAATTACCCTCTTTTCCATTTGAGCATTTACCCACCACAACCGTCAAGAAATATTTAATCAAATTCATAAAGAGCATACATTTTTAAAAATTAGTTTTAACAATTGATATGGTGTCTTTCTACTACTGTCGATATTGTTGTAAAATTATTAAAAGTAACACATTTTAGTTTTTTATTATATTGTTTTAGAAAACTCATAAGATACATGTTAAGAACAGGTAAAAGAAAGCTTGCTTAGAAAAAGAAAACAAAAAGAAAGCTATAGTGAAACGGTGACAAAAATCAAAGACGAGATATGAGAGGAGAAAGAGATGCAGAGGGGACTAACTGGATTGTGTGAGCAGGCTTTAGGGTCTGGATGTCCGTGTTCTGTGTTTCTTCTACTCTTGTTAAATGTACTTACTGAGCATGTCTGCAAGTTCAATGTGACCAATTCCGGACAGTGAGCTCCGATATGCTTTAGGGCCTCGTCTTCTAGCTGTGGAAAAGATTGGGAAGCATTGGGAAAGAAAACTGATATCTCAATAAGGAATTTAATAAGAGAAAAAGTCTAAATCAGCGCAGACTGTTCTTTTTATTTATTTATTGGGTTTTTTGTTGTTGTTTTTTTAATCCAATGTCTGTCCCTGATGGTATACTTTGTTGCATGGGAAAATTTTTCTTTTATGTGTGCAGCTGCCACTTTTTCTTGCAATAAATAAGAAGAACTAGTGAAAGTGAAGATGACAAAAAGTCTAAGATTAAAGTGGACCCTATTCACTACAGTGTTGACTGATAGAAAACAGAGCACCTAAGAAGTCACTACTTTGACTTATAAAAAAAGTTTTATAATAATAATGGATTGGATTTATATAGCGCTTTTCAAGGCACCCAAAGCGCTTTACAATACCACTATTCATTCACTCTCACATTCATACACTGGTGGAGGCAAGCTACAGTTGTAGCCACAGCTGCCCTGGGGCAGACTGACAGAAGCGAGGCTGCCATATCGCGCCATCGGCCCCTCTGGCCATCACCAGTAGGCAAGTAGGGTAAAGTGTCTTGCCCAAGGACACAACGACCAGGACAGAGAGCCCAGGGATCGAACCGGCGACCTTCCGGTTACAGATGCGATTCCCAACCCCCTGAGCCACGGTCGCCCCAATGTGTTCAATAAAATGTTACACAGAATGAAATTGCCAGCAACTTATTATAACATAATCACGTGTGTACCTGGGTGCAGCCCTTGAGGAAAAGACATTTGAGACCAGGGCAGGAGCGCACCAGGGCCTGGATGCCATCCTTCGTGACTTGATCACACCAGGAAATGTTCAGCTGCTCCAGCAAAGGACAACCCTCACTGAGAATAGAACAAAGAAAAGGGTGAGCAGCGGAAACTTGCAAAGGATGAAAGGTGCAATGACAATTAGGGGAAATGTTAAATGCATAACAAAATTGAAATCTTCTCACATTATTCGTATCTCTTCTGTGACTTGTGTAGGTTTAAAAAGAAAAAATGAATCACAGCCAACAAGTAGTACATAGGATTGAAGGGGACTTATTAAGCTAATTTCCGGCTTCATATATTTATTCTGGAACTCAGCTAAATGGTCATGTTTAATAGAAGGTATTCACCACTGTAACATTATGTTTGAGAGGGACAAAAAAAGAACAGACATAACAGGTTCACTTTGATATATGTGCATTAAAATTAGTGGGAAAACAGCATATCAAAATAACAACTGGCCATACCTGAGCGCTTTGAGTGAAAGGTTGGTGATGGAGGTACACGAGGCGAGGTCCAGGTGCTTTAGCTTTGGACAAAACTTACTGAGGCTATTACACGTGCTGCAGAAGAACAATACAGTGATAAAAAGTGTATTATGATATGTTAGATACATTAACCGCACTGCTGCATGGACTGTTACTATACCTGTCTGTGATCTTGGTGCAACCGTTCAGATTAAGCACCTCAATGTTCCTGCAGTTCTGTGAGAAAGTCCTAAAGAGAGAGAGAGAGAAAGAGAAAAAGAAACATTTGTGTGATATCAGTCATTCTGCACTTCTCTCATTATCTCCCCTCAGGGTCTGAACTAGTATGAGAATTTCAATTAGGCGAGGTCCTCACTAAACTCACCTCAGGGCACTGTCACCCACACCCAGGCAACCCCGCAGGCTCAGCTTCCTAAGGAATCCCCCACATCGCTTTGAAATATTCTCCACCACTCGACCCTGCAACAAAAAGAAACATACTCTTTCTGCTGTATTTGTTTCTACAGCACCTTTAAAGTACCGAGTATAAAGTGACATATAAGCTGCGATCATAAAGTTCACAGACTCCACCTAAAACAAACAAAGATGACACACATGGTTTACATTTGGCTCATTTACTCTTCAAGATCAACTCCTCTTGCACTAGAAAGCCTCCCAGCCATTTTTACATTGGACTCTTAGAGTTCATCGCAGGTCACGTTCGCATAAACCGCATATCTGCGATTTCTCTGTGGATCTCAAAACTGACACAGCATTAATGTGTTCTGGTGGTTAGAAATTGTTCTGTGACTCACAGACCATGGCTGCTTATAAGGGGAGTACAACCAGGAGCATACTGGTCATTATTTATTTATTATTTTTTACACATTGATGGGGTTGAGAATTCATCTTGCAGGGTTAGACTGTCAAAGTGGAGTTCTACTATTCCCCAGAGCTGTTCTATGGAGGACATATGACTGAAATAACCTAAACTGTGGTACTAAAAATTCAGTTTTACACCATACCCAAACAGTTTTCACCCACAAACCATCCTGCTCATCAAATTAGTCTCTGACTTCATCATCTTCTTCACAATTAAAACTATGTTGATACTGGGATAGGCTCAAACGGCTCAAAGTTCTGCGTAAGAAGACTACCATGAAGGGCAGATGGGTCAAATTTGAAGCATGATTTCGTTTTTAATATTTGGAGTTGCAAACATTTATGATCGCATCTGTTAGTAATAAGATATAATGAAATGAACCAACTTCAATGTCCCTCTGAAAGTCAAAGAGGTCGATTCGTTGCCAGTTGCTGCCATCCAAGGCCAGAACATTCCAGGACTAAAAGCAGGGAGCGGAGGGGAGTGGACAGAAATTCTGAGTTATTTAGCATGCACACGCAGAACACATACTATAACTGAAACCACACACGCACACCTTGTGAACAGACTCACCCGTGAGACCTGGGCACAGCGACAGAGTGTCACCACATCCAGAAAGGAGAAGATTCTAGAAGACAGACAGGGACGGTTTAGAGACCATGATCCCCGCTGCCAGAAGCTTCCTCTTTACTGCCCTCAACGCAACCCTGTGTGTGCTTCCCCTAACAGCAGAGTGGTGTTTACTAAATCAGCTAATATTGCTTTTACTGTCATCAAAATACATTTCCCTGCTTGCAGAACAGATATGTTTTCTTAAAGTGAGGTCCTGACGGGGAAAGCATTTCTTTCTAAGGAATATAGTTGGATACCGATTAGAGGATCCTACAATGCAGCAAAAAACTGAATTGGGGTTGAAGCAGGGATGCAGTGAGTTGCAGCAGTCTGCCAGCCTCACAAATCACAGCACTGCACCAGGCCAAGCAGCACAGAGTCAGCAGCCGCAACACAGACAGCTTGGCTGGCAAGGCCGAGGTTTGAGTTATGGCCTTCATTTGCTGTTTGCTAAGAGGCTTGTGAGCACCCCCCCCCCCTTTTTTTTCTCTCAAATCAATTTAAAAGTTTTATAACCACGAGCACCTGTTTGTAATTATGCTTTTAGCACTGGTTGAGCAGTGGGTGTGTAGAGCCAAGAGAAATTGGCATCCTAGTGTTTGGAATCTTTGTTTAAAAAGGGCAAGTGAACATAAACGATATGATTGTGAGACACACAATATTTGCGTGTGTTAGGGTAACACACAGAGGATGGAGGTGCTGCCTTTGAGTATGATTTTGTGCCGTAGTAAAGTCATGAATGTGACTGTGGAAATTTCAACATGCAAATTTTGCTTTCCTCAAAAAACAAACAATAAAAAAAAAAAAAAAAAACTGCAAGTAAGTTAAAGTGCATCAAAACGTCACTCACCTTAGCAACAGCTCTTTAGGCAACTTCTTATTGATGACTGCCTCGTCACTATTTGTGAACATCTAAAAGGGTGGAGAAGATAATATCAGTCCTGGAGGCTATCACAAAGTGGCTGGGGCCCCTTTCATCCCCTCTCCTCACTCAAGGACGGCCCCAACACATAAGCAAGGATAAAAGATCATAATCTCATCAGCTGAGATGGATTCAATGTCAATTCCCAGAAAACACGAAGGGTGACAGAAGATAAACTAACACAGGCCACAGCGAGGTGGGACTTTGTACTGTCAACTACAAGGCTGTGATGGCCTATGCTTTCATCTTATCTTTCCTGCATGCATATCCGTCTTAGTATACGTGCTACTGAGTAAGACCCAGTGTTCAAAACAGTAAGTACTGAAACTTTAAACTGGAACTGGTTACAGTACCATATATCTTTTGTGACTCTAAGACAAATAATTCGAGCTTCAGCAAACAGCTAAATGGGTTTCCACACAAATAACTGCATGCTGTGTGAGCACAAATTTGACTCCAATTCAGAGAAAAAAAGTCACAGTAAACAAAGAGACAATAAATTTGCATTTATTGAGTCCCAGCTACACACACCCTTCTTACTGAGGAATTTAGGGTTCCCATAATTTGTGGGAAATGATACTGTGCTAAATCACTGAATGCAAGATGTTGAGACAATGGTCCTTGGAAACACGTACTCAATCACAACAGGATGAATAAAGTAACATCTGGCTCAATCCATTTTTCTCCAAAGATTCCGAAAACAAAACGTTTATACCAGGGGCGGATCTGGCTTGTAAATAAAAAGTGGCAGAAGGCACATGTTAATTACATGAGGTAAAAGATTTATGACAAGATCAACAAGGTGTTTGTCAATTCTTATTTGCACTACTTGATAGAAACAAATACCACCAATTCCAAAAAGAAAGATTTATTTACCCCGTTTTAACAAAGGGAATGATTTAAAGGTCCCAACAGAGTTCTATTTTGATTATTGGTGTTTATCCTGAAGCCACACAATAGCGTCAGATTTTGAGGGACGTGCACATAAACCCATTCATCAACTCACAAAAACAGACTGTCACGTCTGCCAGTTGAAATTGAGGCCTGGATCTTTACGAAGCACACAAACGCGCACACACAAATAAGGCATCTTGGAGTCAAAGCTGTTCTATGTCTTTCTGATAAAAACACAAACTCTTTCTCAAGCTGCACGCACACACACACACACACACACACTCACACAGCTGTATGCGGGGGCTGCCTGCCAGCGCAGACGTGTAAAATTTTGAGGGAGTAAGAAGGGACAGACATTTGCTGTTTGGATTTGGGGCAAATTGACTCTGACAGCACGCCTTCCAGAGCGTTTCTTTCTGGCCAAATAATCCAGGGCCGTTTCAAAAGAAGCAGATGTCCGTGGTCAACAGCCATACACAGTACCCTTTTGTAATCTACCATAAAATGATGCAGTATGAATGTGACCATTATGTTTTGGCCACTGCTCAGTTATAAACAGTAATGCAGGGGGTTAAAACAAACAAACAAAAAACAAAACAAGCTGGGTGTTCTGTAGTTTGTAGTAAACCACTGCAGAGGCAAAGGGTAATTTTATTTTTAGGAAATGTGTAAATGTTCCTTCCTGGCAATAAATAATTAGATCCTGGTCGTTTGATCGATAGGAGGGGCTTATATTTGAGTTTAAGGTTATTATTGCATACATGCACTGATTGAATTAGGCACAACTAAATATGGTGAAGTCAAGGAACCTGTTTAAGGTCAGAAATTTTAACCAGTTTAAACCTCCAAAATAGTTGTTTACATACTCTTTCTAATTAGTGAATACAATGAGTGGCCATTTAAGTATCTATTTTTCCAGTCTGTTGGGTGGTCTTTTGTTAACAGAATAAAAGTGCAACAGCTCAGTGCTTGCAGCAGAGCTGTGTATTTAACACAACTTCCTTCCCTGCCTTTCAAAATAAAACACTCACTGGCAGACTGCATTTTTGATGACTTACCAGCCAGCATATTTGGTTTCAAGCTTCTTATAACTAACCACCAAAACCTAAAAGCTACTGAGCATACCATTTGTTAAATTTGCTTGGAATTATAATCCTAGGTTAGTGAACAACAAAGGCTTTGTTTAGCTTGTATCATAAGTTAAGCCCAACTGATAGATTACTTGGCCAATATCATCAACTGACAGTGGCAGACGCTGTCGATCCCTGCCATGGTGTGACCACACTCCTATCGCCAATTTAGAATGACCAATTAACCCAACTTCCATTACTCTGACCTGCAGTATCTGTGAGCCACGGGGGCAAACGAGCAAATTCCACACAGAACCCAGGGCCTTCTCACTTTGAGATGACAGTGCTAAATGTTGCACCACCACAAACCACTTAAAAAAGTCAAAAACAAAAAACAACAGCTGTAATATACAAATCTTCACATAGTTTGTCCAGCTGAGCAGCTTCATTGTTTAGAACAGTTTCGATCCTTTTTGCAGAATCCCAGCCCTTCCCCATTCCCAAGGGGTCAAAGACTGCAGATATGTCAACAGCTAGAGTCTCAGAGATACATTAAGTGTCCTTTGGCAATGGCATGAGGTTATAGGAACAAATATGACACATCATGCTTGCCACATATAAATGGTTGTTGATCTGAAAATATTTTACTTGTTATATATTCTATTTATAAGTATTTTGTAAATATTTAAAACTATACTTATTTTTCTTTAACATATGCATTTATATTTCAGATTAGTCTTTACCTTATCAAGATACCAGGTTTATTTTAGATACATATTCCTATTTCTGTTACATTGACTTTAGTTTTTTTAACTGTTGTAACTGAAGAATTTCCCCAAATCCTGACTTAATATTTACATCACATCTTATCTTAGCTTGTCTTAGTGGACCCCTTCACATAGTGCGCAAGAACAAACAGGACACAAACTGCAGTCTTCTGGATGGCAAACATGTAACTTTGGACTCAGTTTGTCACTCAGCATCTAATATTGTCAGGATTGGCATTGGTTCCTTGAAACACCCAAGTACAACTTGTATGTTCAATGGGATCTGATGGAACAGTAGTAGCTGATGCCCCCAACGGATCAGATCACGGCTAATCATTTGCTGGTGCAAAGTCCAGCGGCATCTTCACTTTAAGTTATTATCTAGTGTTTTGAATAGACTGCTTAAAAGTTAATAAGCAATGAAAACATCCATTTTCATACTGCTGGCTGATATGTCGATACCCAGATTTTTTTTTTTTTTACTTCCTAAAAATCATATATATATATAACACACACACACACACACACACACACACACACACACACACACACACAAAATGTAAAATAATTAGGCCCAGTCATGTCTTAAAGCCTTCATAGTACATTGTTATGCTTATGTAGCATTTTGTTCTTAGACAGCAGGCTTACTTGTGTTTCCTAGAGTTTTTAAAAGTAGAATAGGAAGCAGAGCCTTCAACTATCCAGCTCCCAGGCTGCTGGGTGGCTTCCCATGATGCACTGACCATTTCCTCTTCACTCATTTCTTTTCACCCTCCATGTGACCATACACCACAACTGCATGTTGGCAATTATTAAATTCAGCTTTTCTCCCATAGTTTGCCTTTTCTGCCATCTCTCTCTGCTCCCACAACTGGTCACAGTGGATGGCTGTCCCTCCACGAGCATGGTTCTGCCAGAGGTTTATTTCCCGTTAAAATTCAGTGTTTCCTTCCCACTGTTGCCAAGTGCTCCCTCATTGGTGGTCATATTATCGTTGGGGTTTCTTAAAAAATTTGAAGATCTTTACCTTACAATATAAAAGTGTCCTGAGGCAACTTTTGCTGTGAATTGGTGCTACAATAGATCAAATGTCTTCAAGTTTAAAAAAAAAAACAAGTACATAAATTTGTGAACTACACAAAACAACAACAAAACACAAAACCTTAACTACAGAGTGTTTGAAAAATAGAAACACTTTTATCTTGAAGGCAAAACATCGCCATTTCCGCTTCTCCCCTCTCCTAAATCCAGATACCTTTAAACAGCAGCTCCGCCGCAGCTGTCGGGCCAGAAGGTAACGGCCTGAGTCGTCAGCTGTTCACCGTTAAAAATAAATAAAACCACACACACAAATCCCACGCTAACTGGGGATTAAACAACATCAAATGCTCGGGCTATACAGGCCAATGTCAGTGGCCGGATACATTTGTTTGTATATAAGTTCGCACCAAAATATTGAGCTACGCTTGCGCGGCTGCGACACAAAGTTTATGGTAATAGCCTTGCATTGGGGAAAAAAAAACCCCAACAACGACACTGTAGGTAGACAGCGTACATATGGGCCTTTTGAGACGAGTATAGGTTATGATGTGTGTTACACTGTAATAGCTCGGCACTATTTTCAGATATTTTGTGCTAACACCGGGTGCAGGTAGCAGACTGAGGCCACCACCGCCGCAGCGGCTATAGATATAGCATACATAACGAGGTCTCAAAAGAGAGAAGGGGGAACATAACAATCCTGCATATGAGGATAATTTCAAGCAGCTTCTTTTCAAAGTGAAACCACTAAATCCTCCACTTCTGCTCATTATGTTGATGTGTGTCGAAGCTTTCCTCGGCGTGCTCTGTGTAGCCTCATTGTCTTTGTTTTGACGGCGCAAAGGGAAACGAGGACAACGTTTAAAGAGCACTCAAAATGCCTTGAAAGTGGCTGCGAGCAGCACGTCGGCTTTAGTGGAAAACACTGACGTGCGTCCTCTCCACGCCAGGCCTCGACAGCCTATATGTTGCTTGAACAACACAACAGTGTTTGACCTAATCCCAAATACTGACTGCGGAAGCTGCATCAATAGCCTCCCCATAAGCGCAGTTTTATAATAATTATAGGAACAGTCAACACGCAGGCCCGGATCGTAGCGGTTATATCGGCTATTTTAAATGTGTCTCAGTGACTGTCAGTTAATGGAAATAATTAACTCACCTCAAACCGGCTCCGCGAAACACCATTTACCTCCTTCCCCATGTCGGACGCTGGTAACCGACTCAATGGATTCGGTGTAGGCGCAGTAAAATGCAGATACGGGCCCTCTCCACGATTATCATGCTACCGTCCTCTCGGTAGCTCCGGTGGTTTGATGTATTTTGACCTGTACCACGAACCACAAAACCTCTTGTTACCGATAAAAACAAAATATATGGGTTACGAGCAGCAGCCAGCCAGCCATAAGCCACTTCTCTTATCAGCTCGATTCGCCCTCACCTCCTCCTCCCCCTATAAGCACAGCTTTCTATCCATCCACACAATAGCCCGACAGCAGTGGGGCAGACTAAAATTCAGCCGGTACAACCCCTACATCCATAATAAATAAATAACATTAATATGAAAAATAATAAATATAATGACCTTGCTCAGTGCGCACTATTTCTTGCTCTCTGACTGCTCCTTTAACCAAAGCTCACAGAGGAGCAAATATAAATATCAAAGTGGGGTGTCAACCATTTGCCCGCACACGTAGCATGAATACCTATCGAGGGTTTGGGGCCACATGTGATAATTAAAAAGTTAGATCAGACTTAAAGTTCATACAGACTTTGTGAGAAAACGTAGGCTAAAAAAATTATGTTTCTCTTATAGTATGAAACAAAAACGTCTAAAGTGAAGTGCATGTCTGATATGAGTACTGCCACTTGAAGACCTTTCCACTGTATTAAAACCAGAATAGAACCTGTGAGTTCGGCATTTTATTAACTATCTGTAACGGTTAACACTCGTTTTTAGATTATTCTATCTCATCTGCTGTTATTAAACATTCCAACTTTGTTATTGCAATAGGGAAACGCCACTTCCTCGTTTCTCCTCGGGCACACCCCTCGTCAACAGCGGGTCCAATCAGCATCCAAGGACGACAGCTCGTAATACTGCGTCATCGTAGAGCGTAAAACTAACACGCCAGATAACACTTAGCATCAATATATTTATAGCAAAGCTAGTGATAGCTAATATGTTCTCTTAATTTCTAATACGCAAATAGTAGTGTTTGACTGGGGTCTGGTGCTCTGTAACTTTAAGAAAACAGCGATTTTTAATTGAACAATTATCTCCTGATGCCCCTAAGGATAAAGAACCCCCTTTTAAAGTGTGTGTAAATAATATACTTTTTTGGGGGGGTTTTAATCCCAAGGTTTGAATTTGAAGAGGACCTTTGCATCTTTTGTTCTTTACTCACTGGCCACTTTATTAGATACATCTGTTCAACTGCTCTTTAATGCAGCTATTTAATCAACCAGTTGCATGGCAACAACTCAATGCATTTAAGCTGCTAGAATTGTCAAGTAGACTTGTTGAAGTTCAAATTTATCATCAGAATGGAGAAGAAAAAGTTATTTAAGTGATTTTGTATGTAACTTGGTTGTTGGTGCCAGACAGTCTGGTGTGAGTATTTTAGAAACTGCTGATCTACAGGGATTTTCCCACACAACTGTTTCTAAGGTTTACAGGGAATGGTCCAAAATAAAGAGGAAATATCCAGTGAGCAGCAGTTCTCTGGGTGAAAATGGCTTGTTGATGTCAGAGGTCAGAGGAGAGTGGCCAGACTGCTTCAAGCTGTGTGAAAGGCAACAGCCACTCAAATAACCACTCATCACAACCAATATATGAAGAGCAATCATGAATGCACAATACATCAAACCTTGGAAAAATATTACCTGGTCTGATAAGTCTTGCAATATTTGGATCTTTGGATGTTCTGATGGCTGCTTCCAGCAGGATAACATGCCATTTTGCAGAGCTCAAATAACTGGTTTCCTTAAATGACAGTGAGTTCACTGTACTCTAACAGCTTCTAGAATCAACAGATCTCAATCCAATAGAGCTTCTTTGGGATGTGATGTATAATGATGTATATCATGGGTGTGCAGATGACAAATTTGTAGCAACTGTGAGATGCTATGATGTCAATATGGATCAAAACGTTTTCAGGATCTTATTGCATCTGTGCCATGAATAATTAAGGCAGTTCTGAAGGCAAGTGTCTCAGTACTGGCAAAGTGTACCTAATAAAATCACTTATGAGTGTATATGCAAATGTGTTAAGGATAGGATAGGATAGAACTTTTTTTTTTTTTTTTGCTACAAAAGCTATTTTGTAGCTTTTTTTAAGCTACAAAATACACACTCAGAAAGAAGTGCACTGTAGAAGACAATTTTATCCCTAAAGGAATAATCCAAACAAATGTGCCCTCTAGTACTGTTCATTGGACCTCAACGTTTTAATACTGTTAATATGTAATTTGTGGGAGCTACCTGGTTTCCTATTTCAGTTACAGGTAAGGCATTAAATACCCAACTAGCTTCAATTCTGTCTATTCTGTCTAGGTCTTGTATATCAGTGACATAGAGATGCAGATGATAGTACTATTTTCGAACAGAAATAAGGTCGGGGGTTCAACCTCTTCCAGGCATTTTCTTGATTTTCTCTGGTCCAAAGAGAGATGCTTGTTATGTTAATGGAGTAGTTCTCAAACGGTGTGTTGTTACCAGGGAAAAATGTTGAAGGTTTTCTGAAGTGTGGCATTAAAAAAAACAGTTTGACAACAGAGATGTCAGATACATGAAGCTCTGAATATTAAGGAAGACTAGAAAAGAAATAGTGAGTTCACATAAATGAATTCCAAGTATATGAATGAAAAGTAATATAAAATATGTTTATATACCCAATTTTACTAGTCTTTTAAAAGGTTTGTTTTTGTATTATCACATTATATTACAAAATTATCACCCAAAACTTGCCCTGTGAAGTACAAATCACAAGTGTATAAATAGGTACCTGCTGTCAAAAAAAAAAAGATGTTTGACTTTCATGAAAAGTTCAGGATGAACACATTGGGGTTAACTTTAAAGTTTAGCAAGATTTACATGTAAGATAATCGGTAGGTTATCTGTAGTAGTAGTTAACGGACTTTAGTTGGATCTAAATGAAGCAGCTAGGGTGCCTTAACACTGGCTGCACCGCAAGCTTTGTGTGTGTGTCTGTAGCTTGAAAGAGTTTGTGTTTTTACCAGAAAGACAGAAAAGTTTTGACCCAGAAATTCCTTATTTGTGTGTTTTGTAAAGATCCAGGCCTCAATTTCAACCAGCAGACATGTCAGTGTGTTTTTGTAAATTAAGTGTGTGTGTGTAAATGCACTTAAATATAGCATTGTCCTTAAAAAATCTGAAATATCTCTGCTTAATTATTCATTTCATATCATATACTTTAAGTGAAACTGTGATTTGTGATAACTATTTTTTTCAGTAAGATAAAGTACAACTCTCTATTTAAAACTATTCTGTGTACACATAAACCTGAAAATCCTAAACCACAGATACCCACAGGCAAACTGACATATGTCAGCCACAGGGCAAGAACAAATGCTGTTTTTCTTTCATGGCAGCTTTAGTTCATTCACTGCCTTCCAAGTGACCATTGTCTGATTGTTGTATTGTTTAAGACATGTAGATTTCTATTTATCTTACCAATACGCAGAATGCTGATCCATCTGCTGATGTGGAAAGTACTAGTACGGAGACAAGCCCAACATAAAGTCATGCTTTGGTTGATTTCTCCTAAACACTTTGCAAGATCTTCTTTTCGCTTCTTTTTCCTACTAGAGCATTAGTTAAACACAGATTTCTCTGGGGTAACATGGTAAAAAACTACTACATTTTGAAAGACGCCCACCTAAGACTGGACCTCATGCTTATCTTGTGAAGCAGATCTTATTAAAAAGACCTTACCATGTAAGTTAATGAACCTTAGTAGTAGGTTAAATATGTTGAAGCTTTCAGGACCCAGAGGCAGTTGCCTGCTGCCTGTTGATAATAAGACTTTGCTCTATTAGCTTTGCCCCAGTGTCTTCCTTTTCTGTTCCAACAAGCTCGACATTTAACAACCCATCATGAGCCTGGCATCTAACATGTGTGTTGATTTAAATGTGTTATCTGAAACTTGAAAAGTTTGTAAAAACGTACTTTTGCTAATTAATACACATCTCTTCATTTTACGTCTCTGTCGTGTCGCCATGAGGACGGTGGGTGGGATCTTTGCGGTGATAGGAAGTTGCTCGGATACAGTCAAGATTGGCAGTGCTCCGTCTTCCGGTTCAATCGGCTGTGCGCAGAAGTTGCTAGTTACAGGAGCCATGATGGCGTTTGTAGTCTCCTTGAGCTAGGGCTGTGGATGATATTAAATCCACTAGCATCGCCCTAAATATAGGCCTGGTTGATTTCCAGAGCCATTGATAATAAACTGGAACATCTACTGCACACGAAAATATTATAATTTCTTATCAATATTGAATTTATAGGGGATAAAACTTACATTAAAGGGAACATGTAATCAGTACCAACCGGGTCAAGTTTTCATTTTGTTGGAGAAACGAGCGTCTTTTAATGAAGGCATTTGCTTGTTTCTGAATGCTAAGACCTTATTCTGTGGAATTAAAAACACCTTTATTTAACTTGGCACCGGACAAGGACAGCTTTCACAAAGGGACTTTTTTTTTCTTTTTTAGGAGTCAGCTCGCTAGCTGCCGAGCTTTAGCTAGCTGTGCTAGCTAAACTGAGACGGAGACGACACCACAATGATCAGATGTTTGGTTGGAGTCTTTTTCATTCGCTGACTAACTGAAAGTACAAACTTCGCAGCACTGGAAAACCAACTTGGCATTTATCTGCTTTGACGAAATATGCTGGTGATCTCAATGGAATGAATTGGCATTGAGGAGAAGTGGACGTAAGCGGCCTGGTGTGTTTATTTTTGTATTTTCCTGTCCTGATTTCGCTTAGTAAGACTTGTTTTGACATTTGGAGTTGCTACTGGTCTCCTGTGAATGAATTGCCTGGATCACCGAGGCCAAGTCGCAGAAGAGGCACCGACGCCGACGTGAGGGATGCCTGGGTCGGACCGACACCATGGGACCAAGAGGAAGCCGGAATCTAGCATCGGTGGTGTGCCACACCAGACCCAGGGCCCGACTCATACCTCTGCGGGAGACATGATGAGCAAGGACGGCAAGGTGCAGTTAAAAACTTCAATGTCCTCTTCTTCTTTAAAACGCAAACGGCATAAATCAACAAAACATAATCGGGAATCCTTGGCGGCACCTGACGATTTTACCCTCGGCGATACGGCGCCTCCTGGTGTCAACACGGTGAAGCCTCTAGTGGAGTACGACGATATTAGCTCCGACTCGGACACCTTCTCGGACCCACCGTCCTCCAGGCCTTTTGAGAGGGGGGGAAATCGACTGGAGCCCTCACCAGACTACGATAGGGATATTGGCGAAGAAGAAGGTAATAGAGAGAGCAGGGGGCACAGACACCCACGAAAAAAGTCCAAGGACACTAACAAAGTTAGAGACTCTGGAAATGGAGAACGTGGGTCCAAGAAAAAGAGCAGTAAAGATCGCGAGAAAGTGACTTCTGGAAAGGGCAAGGAGAAGGAGGCCTCGTTAGGCTCCTCATCTAAACGCCAGGTGCCGTCAGAGGGGGATTCCAAACGTGGGGAGCTGATGCTCTCCTCTCAGGCACCGCCTGCAGCCAGTGTAGGTAGCACTACTTCTTCTACATCCTCATCTCGCAGCAAGGAGAGCAGCCGCTCAGGGAAGTCTCGCAAAGACAGGCAACAGCGGAGAGAAGGCCGAGGGGAGGCCAGCCGCAGCTCCTCCCAGAGGAGCCGGACAGATAGAAGCCATCGCAAGTCCTCCAAGAGCCACAAGTCAAGCCCGAAGGGGAAGTCTTCAAGTAGGGGTAGCCCACGGAGAAAGGGCACCAGCTCTGCATTGTCGCCGAGTCCCAGAAGAGGGGCCGGTAGTGAGAGTCCACTGGGCGGTGGGTATGGACATCAGGGGGATGACAGCTACTCAAGACGGAGGGCGGCCCAGCAAAGCCCGAGTACCTATGGTGATGTGTCTCGCCGTAGCAGGCAGAGATCAGACAGCCCCTACGGCAGCAGACACAGGTCCTCCAGCTTTGAGAGGGACAGCAGCCCTTACTCTAGGAGACGCTCCACGAGCCCCTATGGTAACCGCAGGTCCTCCAGTACGAGCCCCATGTCTCGGTGAGTATATGCTATAGGTCACCCTTTAAATCTTTTTGGGATTATGTTCGAGACATTTACTTATCAAGCCACCTTTCGTAGAGGTTTTGCATATTTCCAGAACCTTCACCTTTTATGATCCTACTTTACATGCATTTTAAGTTTGAGATTAGACAAATATGTTGAACTTGGAGAGGGCTTTTCACTCCAGCAAATTGATCTCTGCATTGAAGTTGAAATTTACCATACATAACAGACAAAAGCTTGAGAGTGAGAAAAATACAGGATGGAGATAGGCAATACCTGTAGTTGAAAACAGGGTTTGCCTTAAGCTGTCATTTCAATTCAAAAACAGAAGCTTAGGGCACTACAACCTGGCTCTGTGACCATAAGTATTTGTGTTCATAATTACATTTGAGCTATAGAGTCCATACTTGCCACTGATTTCAGAAAAAGACAGGTGTCTTTAATGAAACCCGGTACTTAGTTTTAGGAGGGCCTCACATTCTTTTATAGAGAAGGTAACAGATTTTTATTTGATGTGTAATATCATTTTCAAAATGTCACCATTATGTAGCAATGAAATGTTTTTGAAACTAAATAATGTTCTTAATTAATTAGCCCAGTATATTGCTTTAGACAACAAGAATAAAAGCGTCAGTAGTTTTAGTTTTACTTGTCCCACATGGTTTTGATTTCATTATAATATGATCTAGAGATCTTATTTAGCCATGGATCAGCAGTCTGTCTCAGTTATATCATGCATTTCATTTGCCTCTAATTCTCTGTCTTAATCTATAAATGATCTTAAAAATGTGCTTTTTATTTTAGACGCTCGGGCCGCTCCAGGAGTCGCTCCCCTCTGCACTACTCTTCTTCTCACCGCTCCTCCTCTCGTTCCCGCGGTAAGAGGCACACCTCCTCTGCTGGAACAGGGAGCATTTCCCACAGTAACCGGCCAGCTAGCCGCTCCCCTCCTTCGTCACGTCTGCCCCTCAATTCCAGCTTAGGTGCAGAGTTGAGTCGCAGGAAGAAGGAACGCCTGGCTGCTGAGGCGGCTGCTCGTGCTAGTGGTGGCGCCTCTCCACTTCCGACAGCTCAAAAACCGTCAAGCTCCTCATCCTCACGGCCTGCTAAAGCTGAAGCTCTACAGCCAGAAAAAGGTGCAACAGCAGTAGCAGCATCAGAACCTCAGCCCCCACCAACCCAGCAGTTATCCCATGATGTTCCCAATGCTGATGAGCCGATGACTGCAACTCTAACATCCTCTTCAAACAACTCTCCTGCACCGCCGCCACCTCCTCCACAGCCCTCTTCTCCAGCGCCACCCAATCCAGCCACACAGGTTCCACCACCACCTCAGGCAGAAACAAACATTCAGCCTCCTACACCCTCAACCGTGTCACAAACTAAATCGCCAGCAACAGTTCCTGCTCGCAGCCCTGTCCGCCAGACCCCACTCCACAAGACTTCGACTCTTCCTCCCCTGCCGCTACCACCTGCACTGCTGGGAAATGCTCAGGACAGGTGAGGAATCCCTCAACAGGCACACTGATCTAGTGCCTGTTGTGTTATGTCAAGCTTAGTGCCTATTAATCTGTTGTATGAGTTTACAGCTGTTATTCTTGGACTTATACTGTCATTTGTCAGTGATTTGTATGTACATCGGGATGTCTTGAACACACCATTCAAGACATCCCATTTTGTTTTTCATGAGTCATTTTAACAAAAATTAAGTAATTTCAAGACATAACTTGATATGAAAAATTTTATGAATAAATGCTATGTTTGCACTTTGGTGTTTTAAATATGTCAGTTACCATCCTACAAAAAACAAAAATGGCGCACTGTTAGATGAAAGTGAATTTAAATTTTCCTCTTTTAAATCGTGGTATGTACACTTTATTGTAACTAGTTTTAATCTGAATGTGTGTGTTAGTTGTTACATCAACATGAAAACGGTGCATAAAATGTGTTCCTGGTTTTGTCTTAAACTTTTTTTTTTTTAAATCTTGCTCTATTAGCCCAAAGAAATCCACTCCTCCCCAGAGGCCATCAAGAAAGGACAAAGAAGGTCGCAACCGCCCTTCTATTATTGATCTGCCTTTACCGCCCACCTTGCTTGGAGGGGACTCTTCACCCCCACAGTTACCTGTCCGCCAGCCTCCTCTCTTACCCCAGACAGCCCTTAAGAAGAGACCAAAGTCAGCATTCACTTTTATACTCACCCACTTAAAGTTTTCCTTTCATTAATCACACATGATGTCTTAGCTGCTTTTCTTGTTTGTGCTTTCCAGGATTTGTTGCCCGCGATATGGTGAGCGCAAACATACCCAAAGTGACTGGGGCAAACGGTGTGTAGATAAATTTGATATAATTGGCATCATAGGGGAAGGCACCTATGGCCAAGTGTACAAGGCCAAGGACAAAGACACTGGTAAGTGAAATCCATTTACTACTATGTTTTCCTTAAAAAAATAAAACCCAAATAAGATTTAAAAAAAATAAAAAGAGTGGCTCTCTAAAATGTGTTCTCCAAATATGCTAGGTGAACTGGTGGCTTTGAAGAAAGTGCGTTTGGACAATGAAAAAGAGGGCTTCCCCATCACAGCCATCAGAGAGATTAAGATCTTGCGGCAGCTCAAACACCGTAGTGTTGTCAACATGAAGGAAATTGTCACTGACAAGCAAGATGCACTTGACTTTAAAAAGGATAAAGGTAAGGGGGGCAAAAAAAAACTTGCTGTTTTCTTTCATGTGGGGTATAAGTAGGTAAGAAGTGATGATAAGTTAGGGCTGCTCGATTATGGCAAAAATGATAATCACGATTATTTTCACTGAAATTGAGATCTCGATTATTTGACGATATTTATTTAACAATAACAATGTATTGAACAATGACTTTAAAGATTGTCATAAAATATTATAAAATAGTGTGCAAATACTGATAACAGTGCAGATGTTTGCAATATAAAAAATAAATGAAAAATGTAAACATCTATGTTTAGTGAACTTTGCAGTGTTGCTCTGTGGTGCAGCTACGACACCGTAGCAAAGTTTACACACTATGTCTATTTGATCCACGTCTGACTCCGCGAACCAATAATGCTTCCACACCACTGAAGTTTTGTTTAACCTCTCTTTTCAACCAACAGCAGTCACTCTCCTCTCTAAATAACTTCTGCTTAGCTTTCTGAGCTTCCCTCGGGTCCTCTTAATCAGCGGTCCCCAACCCCTGGGCCTCGGACCGGTACCGGTCCGTGAGTCGTTTGGTACCGGGCCGCGAGAGTTGAGGCTCAGGTGTGAAATGTATAGTTTTCAGGGTTTTTATCGGTTTTCAGCGTTATTTTGTTATCGTTTTTATCGTTTACTCTGTTTTCCTGGGTCTTTTCACTTGTGTTATGAATAAATCTTCTTTTCTTCGGTACCGGTACTAGTTTTATTTTGTTGTATTTATCCGCGACACCTTAAAGGCCGGTCAGTGAAAATATTGTCGGGCACAAACCGGTCCGTGGCGCAAAAATGGTTGGGGACCGCTGCTCTTAATTGTTGTGACACGTGTTCGAAACGCAGAGAGGTGCGCTAGATTTGCCACACGGAGCAGCGCGAGAGTAAAGCACGAGGGAGGGGCTAATAATGGGCTCAGTCATTTTTAATGATTGTTGAAAGCCCAGATCGTAATCGTGATTAAAATTTGATTAATTGAGCAGCCCTATGATAAGTTAGGGGGGGAGTGTTTGTTTTAAATGCAAGGGGAAAACTTTGCAGGTGGGAGAAGGCATCCCCTTAAAAAGAAATTCTCCAATGGATCTTGTTTTTAGTTTAATTAATTAAATGATGTCACAAAGATGGCAGTAATCACTTGTATTGTATAGCTAAACGTATTTATTAATGAGTTTAGCGATACATTTTTGCTTATCTAGAATTACACTGCATTTTTATCATTCATCTGGTCGAGTTAGGTATATGCACGATTTTCACTGCTTGAATTGAGTATGTCATTCAATGTATGAGAACCTACAGACAGCTTAAGTTTGCTGTAGTCATCCTTGCAAATGGTAGTGCGAGAAAAGTGGTTTTATGATTACTGGTGCACGATGCCTTTAGTTTTAGTAAACTGGTTGTAAACTAGTTGAGCGCTGTTTAACCAAGAGTATAAATAGTTATAAGGCTGTGCTGGTGTCACATCTTTCTTGAACATTGAACAACTGAAGCCCTAGAAGCCATTTAAATGGTGTGTAGATTCCACCTAATTGGTAGACTACAGGCATATGCCAGGAAAGTAATAGTGGGCACACTATATGAAACCGGATGTGCAGCACTTCTGTTTGTCACTGAAATATGTTTTAGCAGCTGTGACAGCACTGACGGAGTCAGACCTGAAACTGTAACATGTCTGAAAACGTGCATACACATACCTTGACCAGCAGATAATGACACACAAAAATGAGAGCAGAAAATTATAAGAAAAGGTGACGCTCATAGAATACACTGTCTTTTTTTATACAAAAGCACATTATTTAGTGTTGTTTCTATGACAAGTTATATATTTATGGTTGCGTTTGGGTTCTCTACCTTCACTTAGTGGGGCTAGGTTAATTGGTGTGAATGTGAGTGTGAATTATTGTCTGTCTCTGTCTGTGTTGGTCCTGCGACCGGCTGGGGACCTATCCAGGGTGTACACAGCCTCTCTGCAACACTGAATTGTATAAGTGGAAGAGAAACTGCTACTATTGTGGGAATAAATTGTTTGTGACATTTGAAATTGTTAGCATAAAACATAATTTAAAGCAAAAGAAATAAAAACTGAAAAACTAGAACTGATATAATGACCACATCTGGTTACGTTCTCTGTAGTCACTGTTAACTTGAACAGTTCGTTGATGTTTCAATCCAGAGAGAAGTGTGCTGCTAGAGTTTTCTGGGCTGTGTGAATGTTAAATAGCTGGCAATGCAGGTGCAATGCAGTTCAGTAACTTCACTTTTAAAGAAGCATGGTTAAATTTACCTGAATACCTATTAACCATTTAACACATGTCCACTTATGTGAACCCACAGACATATGTGTGTGCATGTATTTTTGTTTAAGACATCTGAATACATCTTTGTATTTTTAGGAGCTTTTTACCTGGTGTTTGAGTACATGGACCATGATCTGATGGGCCTGCTGGAGTCAGGCCTGGTCCAGTTCTCCCATGAGCACATCCGCAGCTTCATGCGTCAGCTGATGGAGGGCCTGGACTACTGCCACAAAAACAACTTCCTGCACAGAGACATCAAATGCTCCAACATACTGCTAAATAACAAGTGAGTAAAGTATTGTTTCCTGTGTGCAGACAATTGCAGTAAAATGCAGTAGCAGCAAGGCTGTTCCTAGTTACAGGTTTTTCAGTACTAACAGTGACATGTGAATTTTAAGTTTTATCTACTTTTTTTTTTTCTTATTCACCCATGTAAACAAACACTAAGAAATGTAATCTTCACACCTTTAAATGTATCCGCATTCCTTAAATACTATCAAACGATTGCTATAATTTGTCAGGCATAAAGGGTTCAAAAGTGTGTCTGCAGGAAAACTAATTACAAAGTAACTAAATTAATTGGATGCTTCAGATAACCTTAGTGGAGTACAGCAACTTCCCACAGATGGTTGCTTAGTACAGTTGAACATCCAATGTGCAACCAAGGTGCATGAAAAAACTGAGCTTAAATGAGCTATCAAGAATTAAGAAAATGTGTGTTTTTCTGGGAAGTGGAGGATTTAAAAACCACAGTGCCTGAAGTTATTGCCCTGCTACTGAACAGCTGACTTCAAATAGACATTAGAAGTGGATCATTTGCACCTGAGCGCTGCCAAATTTGACCAATAATATTTGTTGTTTCTTTAAGAGCAGTGTGTATTTTACAGTATCAGTTGATTTTTACAGTGAAGACACTTTGAGTTGTGTTTTAGGATTAGATGCACTAAGATTCAGTAGTTGGCAATGCTTTTTTTGGTATTGTTTTTTTTTTTTAAATGTTATCTGTGCTTATTTGTGCAGAGGTCAGATCAAACTGGCTGACTTTGGTTTGGCTCGTCTTTACAACTCAGAGGAAAGGTAAGAGGCGACGGTTGTATATACCTGATCTGCTTAATTCCATTTAGTGATTATAGACATTATAGTGTTTAAGTTGCTGAATGAAAGCAGTTTATTTTATTTTATTTTTTTAATTTACAATGTCTGTCCACAAGATGGGGCTGTGTCTCAGAAATAATACAGTTACTTGGAGCTAAAATGATTCTGATTTGTCACTGGGGGACATATATGACTGCTAACTCCCATCTCATCTCTCTTTTCTTGCTCCTAGCCGGCCATACACTAATAAAGTAATCACACTATGGTATCGTCCCCCTGAGCTTCTGCTGGGAGAGGAGAGATATTCTCCAGCCATTGATGTTTGGAGTTGTGGGTGAGTACAAAACGGTTATCTTAGTACTTCTGTCTGTCAAATCAGGTGGTCTTCAAGTGTATGATTTATTGTCGGATGAATAATTGGGGAACAACAGATTATACTGTTGTTTTTATGTAGATTAAGACATTTTTTTGGGGGGGGGGGGAGGAGAGAGTCTCAGCCTTTACTTCAGGTTAGTCACATAACACCCCTGAGTTGCCTAGGGTGCATAATTGCAGGTTAAAGCTTCCCACCCATCAGGGTTTACTGTACCAAAATAGTCCTATTTTCCCATTCACCTTGGCTCAACCCACAAACTACTCTAAAGTGGCATATTTGTGCTAGACTTGTGTTTTCCTTGCTTTGTCCTTCATCACAAGTCATTTTCACTCAATTTCTTCAAAAATGGTTTATGCAGATCATTTGGACAGCTGCTGTAGTCTTTTTTTAATTGTTATTATATTACAGCAGTGTCTAATCTCACATATTTTACCTGTCTGTTGTCTGGTAGTTAACTTTTTTTGTAATGGTTGTTAGTAGATGTATTTAAGTATTTATTTCTGCAGTGTAAGCAGATGTGTTGGGAACGTTTTGATAAAATCTTTACAATGTACTATTTACGTTTGGTGACTAATGCGCAAATTTCTCTTTAGATATGTGTCATATTCCTAAATCTTCAATTGTTTTATAGTATTTTATAGAAATAATTTGTCTTATTTTGCAGCAAGCCCAAAGGTATTACCATATTAAATTCGAATTTTCACACTTGGTTATAAACATTCACAAAACTTTCACCTTTGTCATACAACTCTTAAACAACCTTATCTACTCTCCTAAAGTATTCCTTGTGAATACTTTAGGAGCTTTACCTTGTTGGAATAAAAGGGCCTACATTCATAACATTTCACAAGCCTATTTGACCAAGATTTTGCCAGACCATTACTCTTTAAGTAGTTTTTAAAAGCTGTTTTAAACTTTACATTATATACATACATTATATACATGCAATACCTTTTCTTACTTGTCGTGGCTCAGGTGTATTCTTGGAGAGCTCTTTACCAAGAAGCCCATCTTCCAGGCTAACCAGGAACTTCTGCAACTAGAGCTGATCAGGTAGACTGCCTGCCACAAATAAATTTCAAGTAATAATTTCTGATTGAATTATCAAGCTTATTAACCCTTTCCTTTGTCTCAGCCGACTGTGTGGGAGTCCCTGTCCGGCCGTTTGGCCTGATGTCATTAAACTTCCATTGTTCAACACAATGAAACCCAAGAAGCAGTACAGACGGCGACTACGGGAGGAGTTTGCACAGTATGTACTCAAACTACGCTTACCTAAGACAGCTGTGATCAACTCTGTCTGGTTCTAGAGGAGTAATATTTTTTCTCCTCAACATAGTTTACCTACTCCTGCCCTGGACTTACTGGACCGAATGCTGACCCTTGACCCTGCACGCCGTTGCACATCGGAGCAAGCGCTCTTCAGTGACTTCCTGCATGATGTTGAGCCCAACAGGATGCCACCACCAGAGTTAGTAGCTGGTTCTAGTGAGGGTTAACACAATGACAGTGTTGGATTTAGCACGTGAAAAATAACACTAGGACATTATCTGTATCAGAATACAATTATTGCCTATTTAGGGCATTTTCTTTATTTATTTAGTTTTATTTGGCTAATAAAATGTATATTTTAAATTTGTACAATTTCTTTTTTCTTTTTTAGCCTTCCTCATCATCAAGACTGTCACGAGTTGTGGAGCAAGAAGAGAAGACGTGCACGTCAGAGCGGGGTCGTCGAGGATGTGCCTGTGCCCAAAGTGCCCCGTAAAGATGTGACAGGGACCTCCAGCGGAGACAACCCTCGTCCCCCAAACAGCCCCACTGGAGCTCCACCACCTCCTCCAGGAAAACCACCCTCCACAACCAACATAGAGAGTGAGTTGTCAGGTAACAGATACTAAGTATTTAACCAGGAACACATTTTTTTGTTTTTTCAAAAAAGTTTCTGTATTGTGGGAAAAAAAAAATTATATAAGAATTTATTTATTTAATTTTAAATGTATTTGATTGTTGTGTCTTTATTAGACTGACACTGAATTCTAGTCGCATGCATGTGTGTGTTTAGGCCTGGCATCGGCTGCAGAGCAGTTGAATCAGACAGAGCTGGCAGTGCTGCTAAACCTTCTCCAGGGACAGGCAGACGGCTTGCCCCAGGTTGCTCAGCTCCTCAACCTCCCCAATCCAGAGACTCTCAGCCAGTTGTTGTCTGCTGTTAGTGAGTCCTCTGACCACCAGGGGGCACCAGAGGACCAGACCCAGGCAGCTTCCAGGTCTCAGCCCCCAGAGCCGCCTCCTGAACCCCAAGAGATCTCACCGACATCTGGAGATCCGCCACTCAGCCAGGAAGACCAGGCCAAGCTACTGGCTCTCCTTTTGGGCCAAATTATAAAGCCACAAACCGAGGAGCAAGGCGATGAAAGTAATGGCGTTCAGTCAGAGGAGGCACTAACGCGCGGTTCGTCCGCTTCTACTACTGATTGCAAGGGCAAGTCTGGGTTTAGCCTATAGAGTGTGAAACAGAAAAGGTACCAGGGTCAGTTGGAAATCATAAGAGTGGAAAGAGCCAGGCAAGGAACAAACAGAAGCTGACTATATACTGTATCAAATTACTTTGATTTTAGGATACTTAATAAAATTTGCAAATAGGGCTATTAGACCGATATTACACCCACCCCTTCTTTTATTCATGACATACAAGTGACACACATTCAACATCTTCCCCTATAAACACCTGTACTATTAAAAAAAAGTGCAAAAGAAAACCCTGGCAAATTGTCTTTTCAGCGTTTGCTGTCCTGTGACCCTGATAACCAGGTAAAGGTTTGTTGCACACGGATATCACTGGTTCATCACGGGTTCATCACTGGTGTACTCAATAAACCAGAAGAAAGTACAGTGTTATTCATTTGAGTAAAAAGGCTCACACTGTGATGTTCCTTCAATTTTCCCTCTTTCTTGTTTCTTTATCACAGTCTTTGTTTCTCTCTGTCCCATTTCCACATGTGTTTTTTCTTCCTCACTTCATTTTCATTATAAAGCAGGTGTCATGGATTCTTCACAGAGAGCGATGTTGCTTTAAACAGTCTGTAATGTCAGCCCTTTTTATGAAGAAAGTCTAATAAATTATCAAGTGAAAATAAATGTTTTGAATCTTTAGATGTCACCTGCATGTGTTTCTTTTAACCTTGGTTTTTGTCACTTTTTTTTTTGGTAACTGTTCACTCTGGGTCACGTTTTTCTTAAAATGTGATTAGGAATTGGAATAACACTGATTATGCTGCTGACACTGAATGGTGAACCTTTAAAAGCATTTGAAAACCTTACATCACTGGTCCACCTTGCACTGCAGTAGATTTGAAAGAATAGACAGTGCTGCTTTAGTAGTCTTACCCGCCCTTTGAAAGTACTTGAAATTCTCCTGCTTAATTCACCTTTTCTGTTCATCCAACTGCACATGCCCCTTGTATTGTTTTCCCACTTAGTTCCCACATTTTTTTTCTGTGATTTTGGGGGGGGTTTGGAAGTGTGGGCCTGCATCTGTTGTGCAAGTGTTAATCTGTTATAGTGCATTCAAAGACATTAACGTTTCTCTGTTTAATAAACATCTAAATGGTAATGACTAGTTATTTAAAAATAGAAAAAAACCCACTTATTTTTACCTACCTATAACCATTCACTTGAATCGGTAAATGGTTATGCGTTTCATTTGGCAGATGTAAAAAAAACAAAACAATTTTTTTTTTGTCTAATTGTTTTTAGTGATATTGTATAGCATCTACACTAGGTTCACAAAGTTGTTTGATTCCAAAAACACAGACTGTTGTAAGATTGCTCCTACCACTGCAGCATGGTTCCTTATTTGTAGTTAGTTAGTGTGCTGATTCACTTAAAGTGCTCTGCCCTCCCTCTTGTGGTAAAGGTAGGAATGTCAACGTTGTGTAACTCCATGATAGGCTTATTTGAAATGCAGTGCTACTGTCTTTAAATGCAGGTTGGGAGTATAAGAGGAAAAAGAAAGCTTATTAGTGGGTGTGTAGCTAGTATGTAGGTCTTAACTTAATTATGCCTTATAAGTTTACGTCTAATGTGCTGTGTTCTGTTCTGTTTGGACCCTTCAGATGGTGCAGTGACAAAAAGAAAAAAGCTTGGGGCCAACCAGGGGCCTTCAACTGTTGAGCAACGTCCACCCTCTCCACCAGGTCCACCTCCATCAACTGTTGGAAACTCCCAGCAGGCTGCGCCAGAAACGCAACCCAGCCAGGACATCAGCCCTGCTGTAGCAGCTGCCTTGCTCCAGCTCATCTCTCAGCAGGACTCGGAATGTGGTGCCTCACAGCGCAGCAACGATCCTTCTCCTACTGTGGATGCTCTTGCCCACAGACAGTGCCCTCCACCATGGGTTGCAAGTTCTCCACCTAAACCTTCAGCTGCAGCTGAAGCCCCAGCAGGACTAGCGACTGCTGCTCCTACCACTGCAGCACAGTTTCCCAAAGACCAGGACCTCCGCTTTTCCCATGGAGCTGCCCGCTGATCCTCAGTTCCCCGTCGAGATCAACCTGGGTACCGTGGGACTGGTCCAGCAATCCTGGCCTATAAGGAAATACAGAGGGACACCTACAGAGTATGACTCACTGGACCCTGTGCAGGTAGTGAAAGTTGGATCAAAGATTTTGATAATGAATGCCTGAATGAAAGAGATCTGGAGTATTTTTAGAAGTGGTCATGAATATCTCTGCCTGCAGAATGAGCTGTCATGTGGTGTTATGGTGGGAGTATCTCAGCAGGTTAGTCTGACTTTCAGCGGTTATGCATACTCTCCATCTGCAAACCCGTTCACTCTCCTCTACACTGAAGGGTCTGGTGTCGAATGAAGTGTAGCTTCCAAATTTAGTGTTACACCGCTGACAAGCAACTTTGAAAACAACTATAATATCTTTTTTTGCCCTAAGAACAAATGATTGTCATGTGCACAGCAGTGCCCCCTTCTAACAGGATTACCAGTGTTTTGGAGAATGAAGTAATTATCCTCCACCCTGACAGTCTGATAGAATTGTTGAAGTTAGTTGTTACATAAGGGTACATTTGAGGAAATGACCTCAGAAGATGTGACTTTTTCTGTTCATATTCGAGCTCCCCTGTTCTCAGCTTTGTGCCTCCACTCTGACCCCGGCGACCCTTGAATGATCTTGGCCTAGTGTGAAAATGTGGGCTAAGTTTCGGCTTTGAATGGCACCGGTGTACAGGTTACTTGGATGACGCACTCTGTCATCACCTAAAACTAACTCTGCTCACTTTAAGGTATCGCTTCTTTACATACAGCAGATCTTTGTGTCGTAACAAGCCTGTAGTGCTCATGTTCCTGTCTCAAACATGGAATAAACTGCATTTTGATGAACTGCTCCATAATGCACATACTCTTCTGCTAAATGAATGCAAAGCTAGAAACATACAGAAACACATTTTTCCCGATTCTCCTAGTAGGCTTTGAAAGCCTCCTTGCATACGTCTGCTCCTCACCTACCTGCCAACAAAAGCTTTTTTTTGTTTTTCCTCTCATTTTTTTGTGTAGTTATTTTTTACATAAAGAAAATGATAACATGCCTAAAAAAAATGGTCTATTGTTTTGTTTCCATTTTTTGCTTTGGAAAAAGAAAGGAAAGAAAAATGGTTTCATGTGTCTGTAAAAAGAAACATTTTGTAATGTGTTTTTTTTTTTTTTTTTTTTTTTTTTTCCCCCTTGGTTCAGTTTATTAAAGGAAGTTATGCGACCGGATGAACTGTCTGTTCTGCCGTTTGTGGATGTTTCTGTGTAAAGCGGCCACTAGATGGTAGGCACCAACGCAAACTACCACTCAGTTTACAGGAAGTCCACACAGTCAGGTTTCTCGGAAGACTGAAACTCAAGAACTGCAATGTGAAGCAAGTTGCGTACCGGGCTATAATTATTAATTATTAATCTGATCTTGTGGTAGGTAAATTCCAACCACTGTTTTGATTTAAAAAATGTAACTAAGGAATGATATTTATCTCACAAACCACAACTTAAAGATACAAACAAATAATTTAATAAGTAAGTAAGAAAATATGCGTAATTCCATGTAAAGGATTTACCAAACTGAGATTTTGGAGCATGTGCATTCCAGTGTGTTAGACAGGTTCACGAAAATGGCCCAAATATTTCACCCTTATTTGTAATGTGATATCTTCCTATGTTCTTTTGCCCTTTTTCCCTTTTAGCAAACATGCCATAATCTGTTCACTATCATTGCTGAAGGGAATCTGTGTTTATGTTTGGTCATAGCTCTGGTTTAGCATAGCTCGAGAATATTTTATATAAATATTTTTATAGTTTCATCATAATGAGCAAAAAAACAACCAACCAACCAAAAAAAGCGAGTAGCTATGCACACAAAACGTATTCGTAGTTCTCCCTATGCTGAAAGCGTATTTATGTATATTGATTCCTTCACTACTAGGGTTGATCTCTTTATGGAGATCCCGACAGGCTCATAAAATGTAGATTGGCAACGAGAGAAGTATGCAAGGTTCATGCAGACTGCCTGTGTGTTTGTGCACGTGTGAGTTTTTGCGCGTGCTGGATTGACTTCGTGCATACCCCAGACCAGTTCGTCACTTGGCAGGCTTACAGAGCCGCTTACAGAGCCGCTTACCCCCTCTGGCCCACCAAGCAGCTGAGCCCTCTGGGTGAGAGATCCTTTCAGAGTGGAGGCAGTGGGAGGCTCACCTGCCCTCTAGCACAGGCCCAGTGTGAGTGAGATGAGACGGTGTTGTGTGTGCGTGCATGTTTCTGTCTGATGCCTTTGCCCACCGGGACTCCAAATAATAGTGAATGTGCCCGCAGGGAGTTTCCACAGGAGAAGTAGTGGGCAATGCCAGTGCCAAGTCACAGAGACTAGACGAATAAATCAGGACTGAGGAGTGATGAGAGGGAGGTGCATGAGGCTGTGCCATCAATCAGAAAGGCACCTTATGGGGAATGCCCATAAATGTGCCATGCTGCCAGGCTGAAGCACGTACTCGCGATGGCAGAGACAGGCGACGGTGGTGCTCAAAATGGAGCCTCCATTTTGGATGCCGGCACTTCACTGTCAGCTGCAGGGATTTTGGTGGACTTCCAGACAAGCAGTGAATTGACTGACAGTATATTTCAGTCAGTTCACGCCAAATTATATTCATGAAATGTGATTTTTTTTTTCTTTTTTTCTGTCACTGCTGGGCTTAATTTTCTCAGCCTTGTCTGAGCTGATTGATATATTATTTGGAATCTAGTTTATTTTAAACATAATCTGATCAATTAGACACTCTGTCTCCACTGTGTCAAAATTGAAACCCTTAGACAATTAGCAGCCATCACATTGCACATCTGTTTAAAGCTAAAATAACAAGAGTACTAGTAGGAATGTCGATCATTCTGAGTAAATGCAGATCAGCTGTTAGAAGTATGGAAAAAAGCAAAATGACAGTTCTTAGAGTTTATTTCCTTTTGTTGAGACTCTGAGTGAAGTGACCTGTTTTAGTTTTCAAGCTGAAACTTTCTCAGTCAAAATATTCATTCGCATTTTTCTGGCTCCTGCAGGGAACATTGTAGCAATCTAAAAAATCTTAAACGCCTGGCACCTCAATGTGTCTCAACTTGTACATTTTAATTTGGCAGCAAAATCAGGATGCAAGAAAAAGAAGAAAGTGAAGTGAGACGACAGAAGATGAGATTCACGGGCAGGCAAAGAGGGCAACTGCTGAGCAGGAGCAAAGTAAGCCATTTCAAGCTGCATTTTAATGTTTCACTTTAAGCAAACGATTAGGTCAGTCAAACTGTGAGGGATATTTCACACATTAAGATATTTTCATGTGGGCCTTTCAGAAACACAACAAAACTAACGATTCTGGACCAATTTGTAAATCAGTCATTATATCTTATATGCTGTGATATATTTCTCGATTTTATCTGGATTTATAATTATCATGTAAAGTATCCGAATACCCATCTATTCTACTTGCGTGCACACAGCTATGAGAACGTGCATTAATGCGGGCCTGCGTGGCATCTCGTTTGTGGAGTGTAAATCTGGGTTGCTGTCGTATCTCTGAGCCGTGCTACAGTTTGGTGTCGAGTCTGCTGACTGAGGCTGTTTGATCAGTGACTATGTGTAAACTCAGTGAAAGGAGGCACAGACTCCCTCAGTTGCTCATCTAAAGCACACACTACACAAAGTGGGATTAAGGAAAAAATAGTTAATATAAGACAGAAATTGCATATAAGTAGTAGTGTTTTCTTGACTGGAAATGTAAACCTAACTCCCCACCAACATATTGTCGCCGAATGGGGGGAAAAAACAAAACAAAACACATTGAATTTTGAAAGCATTTCGGGTCGTGAGCAAATTGTGCTGTCTTCATCATATCCTTCTTTGTCTTCTATCAAGCAGAATTTAATGTCAGCCATTTCGTTTATGGCTACATCTTTATTTATGTGATATTTCAAAAATTGATTGACTTTATCCCAGCAGTGATATATGCTTTACTGCTGCAACAGCATGCTTTATTGATGCCATAACACCATCTCCATTTCTTCTCAGTTTATAGTTTTGTGAGAAAAGTGCTCTCTCTCGCTCTCTCTCTCTCTCACTCACACTCACACACACACACACACACACACACACACATTATTTTTTGATTGTTGAACAGCAGTGAGGCCAACCAAAGAGGGCTTTTTTAGGAGGGCTTTTTGGATCAGCCAGATGATACAGATGTGTGATGCTTTTATATTAAGTCACTGCTGCCAGGTCATAAAATGAAAATAATCTGGAAAAATTGGACCAAATTCTAAATGATTTGCTCTAACAATAATCAATACCCTCACAGGCGGATGATGCTGACTTTTAAAAATCTTTCCCTGACCTTATCGCAGTGAACTCCCCGTTAGCCAAAGACACTTCACCCTCTCTGCGTGACGCTGCACTTTTGCAAAAGTATTTTTCCAAGGTCTCACCATCTCATTACCAATTCTATTCAAAGCGCTTCATGAGCTAGGCAACATTATTGTCTCTCTCTATGAGTCTGTGTTGATCCTGCCTCTTTAAGGGCAGAGGGGCTGCTGGGAAAGCTGTCGGTGAGGATGGTGGAAGAGGAAAAGGAGGAGGGTGGTGGGGGTGCGAGGGGTGGGGGTGGAGGGGGGGTGGGTGTGGAGTTGGGGGGGACGGGCCCTGCAGGACCATTTGTGCTGAAGCTCATTTGCGCAGCGACACTTAATTGGCTACAACAATTAATTAATGTGTTGGAAAGTTGGCACAAAAAGTTCATTTAAGAGGGTTTTAATAAGCAATTAGAGGAAAAGCAGCGAACAGGGGGAATTACTGGAGAGGAAAGAGAAAAGCAGAGATGGAGCGAACGTCTGGCCAGTAGGAGCGTGCACGCCCCACTGTAGCTGTGGCTGCAGTGCTTTTGTCTCTTTCACTGACCCTTCAGTTCTGAAGAGCTGCTGAATGATTAGTCGCCATTATATCTATTTCTGAAGCCTTTAGTACTGTTCTTCAGTGGACTTGAAACCCACGATGCCCTGATATTGTATACATATCAACCCCGGTGGCCCCTACTGCCCCTCCCTTCCCTACCTCTTGTCCCAGCGCCCAGTGTAAAATATCGCATGACTAATGAGTGGAGCAGGTTGGAATCCTGGGGAAGATGTCCTTGGAAGACGAATGCATTTTCAGCAGAATAATTAACTTAATTAACAAATTCACATGCATATTCATCAGCCTATTAATGTCTGCTCCGCGCTGCTTGATGAGCAATGCAATAATAACCGTTTCATTTGCATATTTGTGTTCACACTCACACCCTTCTCCAAATAATTAAAAAAAGGACTCGGAGTGTAGGAAACTCAAAAGACAAGCGAGTCACTCTGCCACACGCTGTGTCTTGCAGGCACTTTCCACCTGCAGCACACGCACAGTTGCACACGTAGGGTATATATATCTGTGGAGTGTGTGTGTTTTATCTTTGCGGCTGAATTGCTGCATGCCAGTTAAAATTGGAAGTGTGTGACAGAATCTGCCTCTCTCTGTCTGCACCTCCAGCCTCCTTCCAAAATCACCGCAACTCCTTTTCTGCTTCCTCTCTTATAGAAACTCTACTTTCCTTCCTGTTTTGTTTCCCTTTCTCTCTCTTCTTGTTATTTATTCATCCATATCAGGCTTTCCTTTAATTTATTAATTTCTTGCTTTTGAAGTTTGTGTTGTCTGCCTGTCAGTGAGTGTATGTTTTGCTCGAGAACTTGAATGCATGTGAGCGGCTGTGCGAGCATCGCTGACAGCTGTGTTAATAAAGCCGAGTTTAAAAGTAAAGGAGCAGCAAACAGGGATTATAAGAGTCAAATAAGTTTGGAATGTTCATATCCTTTTAGTTTCTCGACTCGCGTTGATGTTTTAAGGGCTTATCGTGTGTGTTTTCTTTCAAACTGGATTCGTATTCTCAGTAACAAGGATGCCGCCTGTGTGTGTGTGTGTGTGTTACTGTCAGTGGTGAAGGGTGTGAGTATCTGGGAATGACTGTGTATTTCCTGAGAGACTGTAAGCATCTCTGTCTTTCATCACTGGATGTGTATTTGTGTTTATCACTTTGGATTCAACTTGTACTGTGTGATTAATGCCCCTTGTATGTGTTTGTGAGTCCCCCTCCAATATTTCAGATGACAGTGATGTAAAAGACAAATGTGTGTGTTGCATCTAAAACATGGCTGCATGGGCATCTCTCTTTTTTGTGGGTTGGGGAGTTATTCTTAAACCAAGAAAGTAAGTGTGTGTGTGTGTGTGTGTGTGTGTGTGTGTGTGTACTGCCAGCTTGTGTGCAGACAGCAGCAGTTTGTGGAGCAAGAATTAAAAGTAGGGAGAGATGCCAAGTGAGTCTCTGGAGACAGATAGTAGGGACAGAGAGAGAAGAAAGAGGAAATAAAAACACACACACAGCACACACACCATATACAGAGCCACCTACACAAAGAAACCTAACCTTGTGGTAGCCTATTACAAAGCTTGATTTTTTTTAAATAAGAAAAGCATTTTTAAAGTGACCTGATATAAAAAAAAATTCTTTTACATTATCTTTTATCTCTGAAGTTCTGTCCTTATTAAAATAAAAGAACCGAATAAATTTAAATTCAATTTTGACTAGGCATTTCGTTCTAGGAATACAGTATGAAGAGCCAAAAACTGCAGTTCATGAAATTGCCACTTGAGGCCGGCTCTAAAAGCGAGTCACTCCCCATAATGCCTGCATTTACAGCAGAAATAAACACATTTACAACCTGGTAAAAAGTAAATAAATAAATAATGGTCCCTGTAGCTATTTTGCCCCTTTGTGACCATTTATAACTGACTGACTGTTAATAATTTTAATGCTTAAAGTTATACATGATTTAGGGTGTGGCCCAATGACCGTCACGCTCACTAGGCCACTGGCTGTGTCATGTTGATGGAGGTGTTTTCTTTTGGAATATTTTTAATGCAGATATCTGACCAATAATATAGTTTAAAGTTTAAAATATTACTAGAATTACTAGAATCCCACTCACTAAAACATTAGTGAGTGAAATTCTAGTATTTTAATTGGCTTTATTTTCTCTAAGATGTTCACATGTAGATGATACACCTTGCTTACTAACCAACCAGTGTTTATGACCCTAAAAAGAACCCCAAGAAGATGATGGAAGTTGAGGCTTCAGACTAAAAGTCTAAAAGCCACTGTGTGATTTTTTTTTTTTTTTTAAAGTTTTTTTTGGCTTTTTAACACAGTTTTATGACAAATTCTCATGTTAAAAACATGTAAAAGTGAACTTTGCCTCTTCCTTCTGGGAGTGAGTGTAATTACATAAACACGCATGGTCTGAGAAAAAAACCCACAAAGATAATAATCCATGTTCTGGTCTAGACTATAATCCTTTTCATTAGTTTCTTTTTAATCTAGATTTGCTTGAAAGCTTTATATATATTATCCATCTTTGTGGCTAAGGTTACCCCGGAGTCTGCTGAACTAATAATTTGTTGGCCGACATAAAACACACCAGTAATAAGGTATGAATACAATTAAGTCACCATAACGCCAAGTTCTGGTATACTCCAGAACAGAAAAAAAAAACTTAGCTGGCTTTTAAAGATTATAAAAAGATATTTTAAAAAAAAGCAAAACTTAATCGCTCTGACTAAGTGTTTAACCTTAACATGAACTAACCCTTAACCTTGACACTAAAATCAAATAGATCTTTGAAGTGGTGTAAAAATGTGAAGATGCAAAAGTGTCCTCGCACCAATGGTCTGCAACTCAAAGCGGTCCTCACTAAGATAGCTAAACAAGAACATACACACAGATTGAGATAGAGCTCTCACCTTTTTGTCTCCCTGTCCACTTTCTCCCTTTCCTTGTCTCATCTCTCTCTTTCTCTCTCCCAGCCTGCTGAGGTGACACCCTGTGTGCAGTGTGACACTGAGCTGTCACCTCCTACTCCCTGCATCACACCTCTGCCCCCTGCTGGGCCAACCCCGTCATGGCACCCAGACACCCAGCCAGCCTGTCCTCCGTTGTTGGCATAAAAACAGGCTGCACTGAACATCACTTTATATTCTGTCAAGCAGGCAGCCCCACAGTCGAAAAATATAGGCTCTTTATTTCTTCTTTATTTCTCTTCGTCTTAAACCCCTTTTTCATAAAATAGATGAATAGGTCTATTTTTCAATTAACTTTAAGTTCTCCTTACAAGATTTAAGATAATATCAAACAGGAAAAAACAATAAGACACTTAAAAAAAGAACTAAAATATTATAATCTCTTCTGTATCTCACCAAAAATAAGCAAAGACCAAAAGCACCAAAAAAATGTTTTATTAAGCAATAATTTATCTCTTGTGGAACCATAAAAAAGGCTAAACGTCAGGTGAAAAATGTGCATTTGGCTACTGAATAAAGACGGTCATCTCCAGCAGTAATTTTCTGTTTTCCCAACATGAAATACTTTTGACATATTTTGGATTCCAGGCATGCTCGGACATAAATCTGACAACCTCGTCACTCTGTTTTTGCCTTCTGTTGTATGGGTTTGGTGCCATATTTTAGTCGCAGTTGTAATTAAAAACAAGAGGTCAAGCTGAAATGTGAGGAAGCGGCACTCAATAATTTTTCATCTTCTGGCCTTTAAGATTAATAAAATAGAAAAAAAAAACCCCACCCTGATAATAAAATAAGTTTAAGGTCAAGCTGCTCTCAACCTGCATACTTGTGTAGCCTCTGATGAGGGGCCCAAGAAGACATAGCTTTATTTCGACAGGGTGAGGAACCACTGCACGTATATAACATTTTTAGTCATCTCTTAATTTCAAAGCTAATTTTTTCTGTAAATTCAAGTTAGTAAATTTCATTTGAATCTTCACTTTCTGTTGCAAATTGCTCTACATGCAAATATTTGGCAGTGCAGACTGTCCTGAAACACACTTGACTACTCAGACCTGGCTTTTCTGATTGAGGAGAAGAGCAATGCTATGTCACATCTGGATTGCAGTCATCATATGTCAATGAGGACTCAGTGGATTGCTAGTCACGCTCATCTGGTTGTTTTGTGTCCCGGTGTACGCTCTTATACTTTAGCTTTCTGAGTCACTAGGTGTGTGTGTCCAGCCAGGCAGGCCAGTGGCAAGCGGGGACGGAGCAATTGAGATATAGAGCATTAGTTGGTGTCAGGAGTAAATTAGAGGCCAGATCTGTTTTCTAATCAGAGCACAAGCACCGTGTTAGAGGAATTAGGGCGACAGCTGCTGGGAGCTTTTTATTCCTCTCTCTCTCAGCCAGAGACAGGCAGACCCCAGCTCAGGGACCACCTCTTTACCACAGCCACCTGTCAACACCGGTGTGTGTGTGTGTGTATGTGTGTGTGCACATGTGTGTTTCCATCCCCCCACTCGACGTGCACGCTCACATACGTATGACACACACATCCAATACCATGCGAGCTTGCACACATGCTTGCACACAGACACACAAACACCGTCTGGTACGCTGACCTCCCTCCATCTCTGAAATTAATGACAGTGCAGGTTCTATGTGCGCGTAGCCGCTCGTGGTGTGTTTATGTTTTCCGACAAGTGTGAAAGGCCCTTCTGAGATATCAAATTTAGATAAGGTGGAGTGGTGGGTGGCCTTGCATATGTCTGTTTACTATGAATACCAGAAAAGGCCTCAATGCTACGACAGCCCGTTCGTTAAACAACATCGGTTTTGCAGGCACAGAGTTATTGTAAGAATTTGACAGTGACATCACTGGCAAACAAAACAGAGCAACCATTTGTTGATCACAGTTTAGACAAAACACTAGAATTTCAAATTAAGTGTGAAGCTATAAATTAATGTACGGAAGGCATAGAAACGCAAGGCCAAAAAAAGTTACAAGTAAATGAGTATATAATTCTCCTAATTTGTGTCAAGTCTGGAGAAAGTATGTGCATTTACAAATGTTTCTTTGCTTCAGCGCAGAATAACGTAACTTAGGATGACTCCCAATTCTAAGGATGATTGATAATACCATGAATAAATACGTCGCGACTCGTGAGCTGCTTGTACTGATTTTACCCGACAGAGATCTGTTGTGGGCTGCGTTGTAGGAGGGTGAGAGGTGTAGGAGGTGGCATCGAGATTCACACAGTGTCACACACTTGCTTCGGAAATGTCACCTTTTTTCTTTTTGTTTTTTTTCTTTTTTAAACTGAATTGCTGAATCTGCAGAGTGTATAGTTGTTTTGTTCTTTCAGGTAATGCAGGATCCACTTTTGGGAAATTTGATGTAGAGCTCATTATAGCAAGCGTTGGCACAGGAAAGTAATGCAGCTTTAATTAAAATAAGTGATTATCATTTCTGTGTATTTAGTATTTCAGGATTTACATTGTAAGAAAATGCTGTCAATTAATTTATAGCAAAAAGCAGGTAGCTCAGATTGACAACACTGAACATTTATTTTACAGTCAACCTATTGTAATATACAGCAATGGTCTCTTGCTATAAATATAGCATGGTACTATGCTCTTTATAGACTTTAAGGTTTATTTTTTTACCTCCATGATAATTTTGTTACTTTAAAATAGTTTTGCACGTCTTTGCCCATATAATCTGAATTTACTTCCTTGTACTTTCTAAACTATGACAAGATGTTTTACTTTAATTCTCTCTCTCTTTTTTTTTTAAGAATAAAATTATGTAAGCCTCAACTTAAGAGTGACAAGTTATGAGGCCCTAGTCTCAAATGTTGTTGCCTTCTTGTATCCCATACAAATTAATTAATGGAACGTGCTCGTGCAATCATGTTTCTCAATATGCAGGCAAAATATACAGATAAGTAAACTTCAAAAAACTAAGGACTAAGATCAAAGCTACTTTGAGCTGTTCCCTTATTCACAAGATAACATATTAAAGGTCATCTTATCTGTTCTCTTATCTTATTCACAAGGTGTTGCCACAGCGGGTAAGCGCTACATTTTTGATTTGGTAGATTTATATGCTGAATGCCCTTCCTGACACAAACCCCAAGGGATTTGTGTCTCCTCCTGTAATCAAACCAAGGCTCTCTGGCTTGTTGGGGAAATGTGTAAACTACTACACTAGAAGCAACTAAACTAAAAAAAAAAAAAAAAGCTAAGGTAAATTTAACAAATTAAATAAATAAAAGACTTAAGTTTGATTTACATTTTGAACTGAGCAAACACTTGGTGACAACGGGAAGGAAAAACTCCCTTTTAACAGGAAGAAACCTGAATTTTAGGAGTGTTCTCGGCCATACCAGATCCCATTCCAAATAACCATCACAACACTTATTATCATGGAGTGTATGTATTTTTCACAAAAGGCATTGTGGTAACTATAATATTGCATTATTGTATGAAATATCCTGTATTTTCACATCAATTTGAAACAGTACTATGAATGAAACCAAAGATGAGAAAAATTGTTTGCGTTATTGCAAAAGACCTTTAAAACTACTGTGAAAAATCTTTAGTGTTCAATCACCAAACTCACACTTTTCTTCACTGTTATTAATTCTCAGTGTTTTTCCCCCAATTAGACACATAAAACTTACAAAAAGATTAAAAATGTAGTCTTAGGACTGTGGTTCCTGTAAGCTTTTAATACTGCAATTCCAATATACACTCCCTTTTGTATTTTGTTTTCTTTTTAATGTGTGAATTTAAAGTTTTTGGGGAGCAGTAAAAGCTTGAGTAAAGTGATATGCATGTTATTTTAAGATAAGAATGTAACTTGAATGGCAACCATCCATCCATCCAGGTTTGGGGTTGGGGGTTGGAGGCTGTCTAACTTGTCATATGTGCAGGGTACACCCTGGACAGATCACCAGTATACATAAAAATTTTCAAGTAAAACTCCAAATCATTTTCAGCATGATTACCAAGGGGTTTGAGCAAAAATAACTTCACACCCACTGCTGTTACATCACACTAAACATAACCTCAAAGTCAAGTAGACCTTCAGCTATTTATTGTGATTGGTTATTGGGTGTCCCACTCACTACACTAATACAAAATGACTCCTTAATATAATAGTAAGTTAAATAACACATTTTTGCAAAGAGAAATCTGCAAAAACAATGTAACTCACATCTCTCTCTATAACTTCACATTAGGTGTCAGTCTTGTGGCTTTGAAGGCTAATTTGCTGTTGGCTAAAGTCTAATAGGGAAACACATGCATGCATTCACCCGCACACTCACACACAATCCTCCTCTCACTCTTGCACATCCCACACATGTGCACCGCCACACAGTGTCATAAATAGACAGACAGTGCCAATCTGAGGCCTGGACACGAGCCAGCTCTGCAGCAGCTCAGTAGTTAAATTATTAACACCAACTGGGAGAGAGACAAAGAGAGGAGCAGATCAGGCAGCTCAGCAAAGAGGAGATCTGGAGAGGAGAAAAGAAGAGGTGAATCGAGACAAACTAAACATCAGAGGTGCAGAGGAGGTTTGCTGTTTAGGTTAGTGTGGTGCGTAAAGATGGATAGAGATGAGCGAAACCAAACAGGCATGCGAAGTGTAAAAATATCTCCTTGATTTCCAGTAGAGTGGGAGATTTTGGGATGAACACAGAAAACAACGGGGTCTTGGTGAGAGGAAGGTAGAGAGGTGGATGATGAGGTTTTTCATAGATGGAACTGGAATACTAATGCTGCATCAGTGTGTTGGTGTGTGTGTTTAGTAGAGTGAGGGGAGGGGAAAAGAGATGGAGAGAGATCTGGGGATGTTGGTTCTGATCCAGAGAGTTAATGTTGCGCTCATTGATGGATAGAGTGCCAGGAATGAGGCTCCATACTCACACAAGATGGATGGAGCACTGCTCTCTCTCCTTCTCTCGCTGCTCTATAGTTTAATGCCTCTCATCTTATTTATTCCTCTTTTTCAAAGATAAACAGTAATCAGAGAGCCCTGCCACCAGGAGCAGCGGCATGCGTATTGGAAAAGAGGCTTTACCTCTGTGTCGAGGCATCCTGTATTGTGTCCATCCTATTAACTAAATGTAAAACGCATCACCAAAATCACCAAAGACTCAGTGATGGTATCCAAATTTACTGACATATATTGTAACAGACGACAAGATCAGCATCCTGCTTGGATTTCTATATATTTGTAGAAATTATCTGTAAACTCTCTCTAAAAAAAAAAAAGACATTTTGAATTAGAAGATCGAGTCCTGAATGCATGTGAGAGAATGGTGTATGTGGCTTATACAACCAAAAAAAAGTAAACTCCAAGTTAAAAAGTGTTTGGCTAAGTGTGAACAAGTGACTTGTGAATGTGAATGCATGCTCAGCAAGATGAAAAAACAAAAAACAACAACAAAAACCAAATGTGAAGTACAACCGAGTGTTTTGTATTGGGCGTGCATACATGGATGTACAGATGCATCTACAGAACGTGTGTTGTTTTTATTTAGCTTGCCTCCTTTGGCCATAAAGCCCCCACCACTTTCATCGTAAATACACAAAAACACACACTTTCCCCAGTTTCCTCCTTTATGGCGGGGGCATCGGGGGGTGAAGTGATCTGTGCGAAAGCCTCCTGTTCTATGCGCCGCGCGGCTGAGGCAGAGGGGGATTGTGGGTAGCTGCTGTCTGCAGGGGTGTGTTGGGTGGGGGGGAGCGGGGGTAGAGGAGAGGGGGGGTTGCCGGGGCGGGCGGCAGCAGATGGCGTGCCACACTGTGAGGGCCGTCGGCTGGCATCCAGAGGAGGAGGAAGAGGAGGGAGAAGATAGGAGGTGGGGTGGAGGTGAAATGGAAGATGGGGGGGGGGGGGGGAAGAGGGGGGGGGGGGGGGGGTACAGGGATTGGAGGGGCACTGCTCCCAAAGTGCCAGCAGGCATCAGGAGAGACAGAGAGAGAGACAGAGGTGAGGGGCTTTGGTGGGAGACAGGCTGGTAGACAGGCAGACTGGAGGGAACCCAGAGACCCTGAGATTAGTGGTTAAGCAGGGCTTGGGAGCATGATTTCATTGCTAATTGCATTCACTGAAGAAGAACCAAAACGACAGATTTGTCTTTGAACCCTAATTCACTAGTGACTTTTGACCTTTTCCACTTCCATACAGTGTCGCCCAGTGCCCACCACTGAGGGGGATTAGCACACAGGACCAAGCAGAGGTCCTCCTTTGGCATATTGTTGTCTGAGGATTGCCACCAATCTAGCATGAGGTTGGCATGTGGAGGGCATCGGGTTGGCATATGTACTGTGAGGAGTTGACACAGGGTCTGGTCTGATGTGACATAAGTTTGGCAGGCTTGGCATCAAGGTGGCACAAGACTGGCACCGGGTTAGTGAGGGGTGCCGAATGGATAGTGTCTGTCAAAGAGGTTACAGATGGGTCTGTGCAGTCTCATTGCTTTATGTGTCTACCTCTGACCCAGACAGGCAACTGATAAACAGAGTTTTACATCCTATATTAAACATAAACTTAATTAACTTGCATTGCTATAAGTGAATGCCATTGTACTTCTGTATGTAAAGTCATCTGAAAGCATGCAGCTCCTGCTACATAATTTGCTAATGTTACTTATTATCTGCATTGCATTGTCATTTAATTTCTAAAAATTTATACTTTTTAAACTGCAATATAATAAACAATTGCTGGACTGTTAGTTAAATTGAGTTTAGAGAAGAGTTTTCTGCTCTGAAATATAGTCAGTTAGTTGTGTATGGTGTTATTAAAGTTATTAGTAAAGGTAGTGGCATTGCAAACGTATACCGTACTTGATAAAATTCATTTTGCACCACTGCCTTCGCTCAGAGCTGTTTGTGTTTACGCTTTGAAACTCGAGTCGCTCTCGCTCAGGAGATGGCACACAGGACCTAAATATTTCATTTCAAAAATTTCATTTCGCATTCATACGTGCACATGGTGCTCTACTGCTAACCCACATCTCACTCAGACCTCTTCAAATCTGTGCTAGAAAACTGTACTAAATGCAGTCAGGCTTAATAGCTGGGACACACTCTTGGGTCATTCAGGTTGCCCTACTTGGTTTTGTACGTTATCCTGCTTCATCTGCCAACTGTAGCCTTATCCACTGCTGGATTAAGGAAAACAAAAAATTAACAATGCAAACCTGTAACGTGCATTTTAGTTTTTGATCAAGGCCGTTGAACTTGAGATGTAATTTGGGTCACAGTCCTGGGAGTGGAGGAGATGTAGCAGTTTTTGGAGGTGAATGGGTCTCTCTTTGTATTCACTGTGAACGCCTCCCATTACCTGAAAGTATTGTTGAAAATGAGTCTCTGTCTTCTTCTAATTAAGGTGCGGGTAACAACCAGCACCTTCAGCAGAGCATGCACATATGAAGACAGACATAAACAGTCAACACACACAAGCATGCGTGCACACGTACACAGAGAACTCACAACCCGCTGCTGCTACCACAGAGAAGGGTTGAACAGATGTTGAGGAATTTAAGATGCAAAAGGGAACTGGGACTCCCCCGCACACACACCCACCCTGTGCCCCACCTTTCTGTACCCCCTCCTTCACATAGGCACACACACACTCGCACAACCAGTTTTGCACTTTAACACACACACAAATCTACATAAATTACACCTAAAACTTGAACATACATCATCCTCGACTCTTCTCCTTTTGAAAAGATTTGTGTGGATGTACACACATGCACATATGTGCACAAGTGCATGCACAAAAGCAGACACAAGCACACATGCGTGCATGCATTGTGGCCCACATCCCCCTCCAGGCTGGCCCTGCTCAAAAGGGGCACCATGTGGCACTCTATTCCCTCTGGCAAGAGACACTAACTCTGCCAGCTTTGCATTGTCCTCTGCCCACTGGAGAGCACGCGCCCAAACCACGGACCCTCTATGTCTTTACCCCCATTTCTCCTTCTCTTTCTCTCTCACTTCCATTGCCTTTCCTCTTGTTCATCGCATGCAAACTGAGATAGATGTCGTTTACCTGCTTTTGCTCTCCCAAGTGCACAGAAACTCAAGATGAATATGTGTGTTTGTGCTGAGACTCTGCTGGGAAATCTTTCCCTCGTGCTTCATTGTTTGCCTTTGTGTCCCACCAACTTTCCAACCTTCATCCAAGAGAAATAGTAAATATCACTTTAAAAGTGCTTTGTTAATGTTGATTGGTTTGGCCTCATTCAAATAAAATATAATTAATATACCCCAGAAATTCAACAAGTATCCAGCTGCCTGTCTGGTTAACATTTTTTTCTTTATATTATATCTCTCAACAATTAATTAGTTGGACCCTTGATTCATTGATTCATAGTGCATGCAAAGATCTAAATGTTGGTGTGAAAGGGAACTCTAAATGAATAGATAAGTGCAGTCATGTATAAAAAGTGGCAGTGCTGGGACATTGTTATGTTAAGTAAAGCTTTGTGACGTCCCATTAGTACTGGTTAGATCCTGATCACTGCATAAGGATCGCATTGTATTATAGTCTGTTTGTCTGGATTCTATTTGAAGTGGGTTCCTTGTATCAACACATATTACGAGGACATATTAAAGAATCTGTGTTACAGATCTGAAGTAATACAATGGAGAAGAATACAAATGATTTAAAATCGTATGAAATTAATTGCACTATTTACAGAGGAAAGTTTATATTTGACACTTTGCGGGGTATACAAACTTTACTTTTGTTCTTAGCCCTAAATAAAAGGCCATCCGTGCAAAAGTCATATAAACGATGCTTTGATTTCTCTTTCCTTTTCTTCCGGTCCCTCAGAGGGAAGTGGTTCTGTCCCTCTTTTCCACCACACAGCTGCTCTGAGGAGAGAGGGGCTCCACGAGGCTCTGGGTAGCCTTAGCTCTCTGTGCTTGGGTGAGAATTAGACAGCTTTAGTGCTTGCCTTGCCTGCTAATCCCTTAATCTGGCGATGCTGAGGAGGAAGGCTTTAGAGAAGAGATGGTGTGTCAGTCCATGTCTTCACATCTCTCTTGGCACACTCAGGCACATGGAAAAGTTTGCAGTTGAGAGTTGTGCATTGCTTTCATGAATTAGGCATGCTATTCTGTGTGATGTGTGTCATCTAGAAATTGTTCAAACATTGAATTTAGCAGCGCAAAATGTATTAATGTATTGCTTTGCCTTTGTATAAATGTAGAAATAGAGAAGATGATTTGTCATCCCAGGTAACAAATACATTTCTCAAATTTAAAACTATGTTTTAAACGCACACTGTTTCTTCATTGTGTTGCTCTTAAACACGCTGTACTTATTTCTTTTATCTAATTTTAGTCAGTGAACACAGCACTTCATAATCACAATTCAAGGTGATTTAATCTGATTTAATTCACTGTGATTTGGGCAGGGATAGCTCAATAGGTAGAGTGGTGGCCCCATGATCGGAAGATCGGGGGTTCGATTCCCTAAACAACTACCCTGAGGTACCCCTGAGCAAGGTACTGTTCCTAAATACTGCTCCCCGTGCGCTCAATGGCTGCCTGCTGCTTCACTGAGTGAATGGGTTAAATGCAGAGAGGAATTTCTCCACGGGGTTCAATAAAGTATAATTTAAGGTGTTAAGGTGACAAACTTGTTAGCCAAGAATTAGCGTTCATTTAAAAGTCGCATTTTGGACTTTGTAAATTTGAATGGATACTTACTCTCTTTTAACTCTTTCTTTGGTCTCCTTTAACCTTTGAGGGGTTTTTTTTGTTTTTTTGATAAATGCAGAGATGTTTAAATATATATATATATATATATTGTAATGATTGTGAAGGCACATGTTTGAAATAAAAATGAACTGAACTGAATATATCCTGTGTATTTGTCTATGTTTAGTGGCAGGCAGGTCAGTGGGTTTTTAGAGGTTTTTTCCACTTGGAACAGCTGCTTGCTCTAGCTGAAAACAACATTATCAGAGTAATGTTTAAAATAAAAACATCAAAGTTATAGGCCACTCGGCTAACAATGAGCTACAAGTTGCTTTAAACCTCTTAAAACCTGAAGAGATTCCGATAATATTTTCTCTGGACTCATCACAGTGCGGTACCGCTTTCATATCGGAATTTAAAACAATGTAAAAATATCAGCTCTACACACCTAAATGAATGGGCACAAGCTTAGCTTCATTTTAAGTGTTTGGGAAGTAGGAGCATAAATAAATCAGTACCCATAAATTGAGCATCTCTTGTAGAGAGAAGAAAAAATCCTCAGCTCAATCAAAAACAAACATTTTCAAAACACAGTGCTGTGCGATATTAAAGTATTAGTTCTAAAACCCAGAGCTGATAAACACTTTATACATTTAATATCTCGCAGAGCCACTGAGCTTTATTTTGGCACAAATAATTTTTAATTGGCATTGATGACTTGCATTGGGGTCCCTTTGTATTTTGCTATGTTTCAGTGCTTTTTCTGCCTTTCCAAAATGCGCTCACAGAGCAGTTCTACAGATTTACAACATACTGGTGTACAGGGTTCAGTGCAGCATAGATGCCTGTTTGTGTCACTGCACACACTGGAAACAGACACAGAAGCTGAACTATTAGAGTTCCAATGTGTAAATCAAAGCATGTTAATAAATTCAAACTTTGAGAAAATGCTTTTAAAGTGAAAGAACCTGGTGATTAACTCCTGATTAGTGAGTGGTTAAATTCTAGTTGTGCTAATGGCCTATGAATAACAAAGCGTTCCGACATGTTAACATTGTCATGAATGCAATAACACAGAGGGACAGCCTGGTACTGATTGTGCAACCACACGGTAATGAATGGCTAATGTGCTGGTACAGAAGAGATGTTAATGCCATCCTAATTCGCTTTTGCTCAGAGCAAGGCGTTGCATCCTGAGCCTGTTAATCTGAACCCTTTAAACCTTTAATCTGGCAGTCTTTTACATACACGCAGACACACACACACAAAGGCATGACAGCCAACCTGTCATTGCCTTGTAAAAGCACATACCTGCCACACCTCTCTCAGGCTCCCTCTCTTTCTCAGAGACACATGTGACATATTGAGTGCCTGCAGCGAGATTCTTCCCCATGAGTGGCATTCCAGAGCAGGCTGTCCCAGGGGAGCATGAGAGTGGAGCTGGGCGTGGGGGCAGTTGAGGCTGTCGTCAGAGGGAGTGCAGTGCAGGGACCTTGTTGATGCAAAAGTCTGGAATGTTGTTGGTCTGCGCTCTCGGTCAAGTGTTTTGACTACATGAGCAGCAGAACAGATTGGCCTGAGCTGACCAGCAACGATGTGTCCCATTGGACGGATAATAGGTAATCCCCACCAGCAGAAAAAAAAGGTCCACAATCAGCCTCATACTAGCCATGTAAAACTAACACATCACATCATAATCTAAGGACATTGTGCTTTGGAGCCAATTTAGTCAAGTTTAAGACGAGAACAAGTTAACAGACGAAAATATAAAATTACAAGTGATGCTCTTAAAATCAGAACATTAAAAACAAGATGTCAGATGATAGGTAGAAAATCAAAAATTTTTTCCTTTTCCTCACAGCTGTGGACACAAAACACCTTCAGAAATATTCCGTGCAGCAGCTGGAAATCAAATCATTCAACACTTTTCCAGTTAAATACACTAAAAAGGGAGTAACCTTCTTGTTGAACTGTGTGTATCAGTTGCAGTGCTGTGTTCTCTGTAGCTTCAACAGACATTTGTGATTTTGTCTGAAAAGAATGAAGCTTATTTTAAGTAATGTGGAATGTAGAAGCATCTTTGTGTATTGCAACTTGTATTCACTATACATCACTTTCCTTTATCCTGCCTGCAGCAGACACGTGCGCGTGCAGATTTCTAGGCCTTTCCACTGCGTTTTGTTGACTGTGTCTTTCTTCTTAATTAGATCAGAATGGGAGACTTTATTGCGTGAGGTTAGACACTGTGTGTGTATGTTTTTGTGTATGTGTGTGTTTGTGCATTTTTGTAACATATTATGTTATAATTTTCCCTCTTTCTCTCCCTTCGTCCTCACTCATCTCCTTTTTTTCTGTCTGTCTGTCGGTTAATATTTCATTTGCTTTGTCGTCTTCTCAGGCTGGTACATTAACCAGCGGTGCCAGCCGAGCTCACTGCTTGTGGCTGGCTGTATAAAAATAAACACACTCTAGTTGTAATGAACAGATGTCACAGAATTTAAACGTGCACCCCACTCCTCCCCCCACCTCCCTCCTTCTCCTCAGCACACACAAACACACTTCACCCTCCTCTCCCACCTCTCCTCATCCTCCTTCTCATTCTTGCTCATGCATAAAGGCGCACATGCACGCACACACTGCATGCACGTGCGTTATACACTCCTGTGTCCACTTGTACTGAGAAATACAAAGAGCACTTGTTCACGTGAATGTTTATTGAACATACACACAAACTCTTATACGTGCGTTCCCATGTGAGCGTTTCCTGGCAGAGGTTCATGCATGGCAGACACTGTGCTGCTCTGCTGGTCTCTTCATTGCTTTCTCTGTCTCTATTTGCTTCTCTCTTCTCCCTCCCTCTCTGTCTGTCTGTCTGTGTATCTGTTAGTCTCACAGCAGACTAACACTGCGGTCATTTTACAGACTATTTTCATAAGGTCCTCCCATTCACTTTGCAGAACCAGCCTGTCATCCCACAATCCCCGGCGGCATCATCAGAACCCATTTTGGTACTGTGAAGAAGGGATGAACACAATGACTGTGTGTGTATATGTGTGTCCATCCCCCTTGTCACTCCCGCTCTTTTTCCCACTGAGCGCGTGCCAGCTCTCTGTGTTTCCTGGCTGGCAGGACCGAAGGAGAGACGATTGTTCTGCACCTACCCAGAGACCCTTCCTTGCCAAGCCTGGGATGAAATCCTTTCTATAGCGCTAACTCCTCACAGTCGGGCGCCTCACAGCAAAACGCACACCATCACTTCTCCAGGTGGGAGGGTGATACCATGTCAGAAGTCAAGCAGATACACAGAAGTCTGTTTTACACGCTGCAAAAACATGTTTTTCTTTCTTTTTGCAAGTCAATTGTTCCTGTTTAAAAAATGTTCCCACCTTTAAATAAGAGCATTATTTTTGCTTTAGAAACTAAATAATGTTTTGTTGATTGCGTGGAATGATCTGGTTTGTTTCAGGGTGGTCCAATGTTATTATAAACATTACATGAAATGTTCTTTAATTCTTATAAAAAAATTCTTACTGAAATGTTCTCATTATCTTTACCTCTTTTAGTTTCCCCTCATTTCATTGCACTGTTTTTAGTTCAAGGACTTTGTCCCACCAAAATCTCTGAGTTTAATTATTTCAATGATGGCACATCAAATTTGCATTTCAGACCCAACAATGAATTTCAATTACTTAATCAAGACAAGCTATATCAAAAGGTTGGTTTTTTTTTTAATCTAAATTATTGTTAACTGAATACTGCACTGAAAAAAAAAAAAACAACCAAAAAACAAGTAGGTATTTTTGGCTTGCATCAAGGTCAAAGTTAGGGGGCAGTTTATTAATCCATAAAAATGGGATTTGCAGTGCTTCTTTCTAATAAATCAAAGCTGATGATCATAGGCAAGCATAGAAGAAAAAGGTGTTTATCACCCTGTGATGAGCCAGAAGGCTACTCTAAAGTTCTTGCTTCAAGTTTGGAAGAGCTGAGGAAATTAATGGTGATGGACAGAGCAGGTCATCCTCTGATGGCAGAAGAGGCGGGCGAATGGAGATTAAAGGTGACTGAGAGAAGCGGAGTAGATGAAGGGATGAAGGAAAAGGGAGAGATGAAAGGGAAAGGGGAGAGGTACGGAGGTCGTCCGGGGGGTGATCAGTGAGGTGGATGCGATGCCATCTGACAGGTCCAGCTGGGAGACTGCCCGCCCCCCAGCGCTGCAAACTGGTCAATATGGAGGCCAATTACTGCTGCCCATGTGACCAGGGCATCATCCAACCCTATCATAACACACACGCACGCACATGCACGCGTACACATGCCATCTGTGTAGACCAGCAACGAACCCCAACCCCCTCTGATCCAGTTGCGTCCCTGCGCACGCTTCTACTTAACCTCCTAAACAGGAGGCCAGCCACGCCCACCCCCCGGAACCTCCTGAGCATACCGGAACTGGGCCATGGTAAGGATGTGATACAGGTCAAGAAGAGTTTCTGTACTCAAATTACGTGAACAAACATTTCTGTTCAGGTAGCCATCCTATGCGTCAACATCTTGCACCGCAGAAACCCCGGAAAAAAGCACCTGGCCACCCGCCAAGGTCCTGAAACCTACCTGGCTCTCACCCTGATCTCCACCTCTGTTTTTTGGGGCGGTTTTTTTGCACCCCTGGCAGTTTATCCCTGCCCATTTTACCCTCCAACCTCCTATCACCCCTTTCCCCTCCACCTTACTTCCTCCTCCCCCCACCCACCTCTTTTTCCCTTGGCAGAACCTCCAGCAGTAGCACACTCTCAGTTTAGCTTCTGCCTCGTCTCCTGCCCCACTGCCCGTACTCCGCCGTGCCCCATTGTGCGATAACAAACAGATGTTGTGGAATTTCCTCTGAACGAACTGCCAGTGACAGGCCTGCACCCTTGTCTGGCAGTGTGAGGGGCGGGGGTGCGCACTGGCACAGAGTTTGGCAAAAGGGTTGGCCGATTGTTTCCTCAGTCTGTACACATGTGGAACATTTCAGTTTTTCAGCGCTGCTGCGTGCGCGCAGGTGCCAGAGAAGTTAATGTAAACACCGGTGTGTGTGTGTGTACTTTCCTCATTCTTCCTCTTTTTGTTTATAAATTATTAAATCTCTCTCTCTCTCTCTCTCTCTCTCTCTCTCTCTCTCTCTCTCTCTCTCTACACACACACACACACACACACACACACACACACACACACACACACACACACAGAGTTGTATATTTCTCTGTCTCCCTGTCTGTGTCCCCTTTAACTGACTCATTTTGTTTTCAGTCACTGACAGATTGCGACAGCTCACAATCTCTTGAACAGATCATTTCCCCCCCATCGACTTTTAATTCGCAGCGCTTTTATCCCCCCTCATATCTTTTTGCACATATTCTTAACTGATATCTGCATTTAGCAAAACACTCGATTATTATTTTAGCTAGACGTTAATTGGAATTCACACCATAGTACTTGTGACATTTTGATAATCGCACTATTGACTGTTATGTCGGACAAACACTCTAGATTTTTTCCCCCTACCAAGTTGAGTGAGAAAACGAGTGGGCATGAACATGATAATTTAAACAGCGAGATTCATTCACTCACTTTTCATCCTGAGTGGAGCACGGAGTGTCACTGGAAGTTTTTTTTTCTTAAGTCAGACTAGCTAAATGATTTTTTTGTAAATGCAACTTAGTTTTTATTTACGATATCACCACAAATTATACATTAAATGATTTAATCACAGAAAAGAACAAATGTTCGCAGAAATTCATAAACTCTATAAGAAAAACACTTGTGAATTCCTCATCTCTTTTCTTTTTTATTGACGAGAGCTGTATATATTTATATTGAAAATATTTCTCAGTTTGACCTTATTGCACACTCCTCTATGAGCTTATTGTGTCACAACCTCTCTTTCCCTCTACACGCACTTAGCGCTCATGCAGAGGCCTGTAATCGTTCCATGGAACTAAAAGCATAAATGCGTTCACTGCATGACTAACAGTGGCAAGTTAGTAGACCAGAGGTTGCCAATCTAACTGATTTGCTCTTTTTCCTTCAAAGCTAAAACCTTTTGCAAGCTGCCTGCGATTTTTAAAATCAACTACTACTACTTTCTTTCAAATTTGGCTGTTGCGTGTGTCTGTATGTGTGCCATCAGCCTAATTTGTTGCAAGGTAACCGCATGTGAGGGCTTTCAACACCCGCAGTTAAATTCCAAGGATGCAACACAACCTTCTTGCAATGCATGAGCTCGTGTACTACATAACATTAGAGAGAAATATGCATATTCATAGACCAACTCTTCACAGAAATGCCTTACTGCTGTGTATCTGCGTGAGTTGTGTGTACGATGTGTGTGTGTGTGTGTGTGTGTGTGTGTGTGTGTGTGTGTGTGTGTGTGTGTGTGTGTGTGTGTGTTTTGCGAAGGGTTACTCGGGATGAGCGCTCTCGTTTTTAAACGTCCTGGATAATGAACAGATGCTGCAAAAATTAGGAAAGAAACATCGACTCCTCCCAGCAGTGCCACTTTGGCCCGGTGAACTGGCACACTGGCGCACACACTGGGTTGTCCTCTCCGGAGCTCCTGGTGCTGCTGCTGGGGAACATTAAGGGACTTGGCACGGCTTTCCTCCGCCAGCCTGCCAGCCTCTCACTCTTTCACTCTCACCGGACTGTGGAGGAAGAGGAGGTGGTGATGGTGGTGTCGGGGGTTCGGGGAGTATTTTGATAGATGCCCTCTCCCACTGCTGGCTGGAGTCACTTTTAGATTGGCTCCTCCAGAAATCCATGCAGACTCTTCTTTTTATTTATTTTTTCTGCTGATGAGGCCAAAAAGAACATAGGGGCACAAAAGTGTTAACACAAAAAAGCAGAGTGGGCCTCAGAGTTTTATGTGGGAGGAGGTTTAAAGCAAATAATCCGAAACAACAGTGTCTGATTATCGGTTTGATTCCCACCAGGGACTGTCACTGCACCCATGAGTTGAGCTTCTATAAATATAAGTATTTTTTTAAATATATTGATCAATCTTCAATGATATTTATCACATAAAACAACATACTGTTATTACAGAAGAATTTACAGACTACTTGAGGATCAGTAAAAATATATGCCGTCAATATGTCCGAACTACAAAACGTGTAACGATATTTTTTTCCCTGTTACAGGTATGTTCTCGACGAAAAACTCATCTTTTTTCAAGCTTTTCAAGGCATTATAATTTTTATATTCCACATGACGATATCTTCCTCTTTTGGGGAAGAGAGAGATAAAAATGGCAATTTTCATAACTTAGTTTTCACAATAAAACACTCATTTTATTTTTAAATGATGTGAATCGTCGTTAGATCAATACCCAGTAAAGACGTCGAGGTTAATAAGTTGAATATATACGTTTAATTAAGAAAGTGCTGATTTTTTTTTCTCTTTTTTGACGGAAACTGCTGTAAGTAAAAATTGTTTTTTTTTATTGGTGCATGTTTTACACAGAACATTATTACATTCTCACATAACTTGTGGTGTGTCGCATTCATCCAAACCTTAAGCATTGACATCAGCAGATTAAATTCGTGGGAACACACAGATTTACCGAATTGACAGGAAATGATCAGCAAGTTGTTCCAGAAAAAAATACATGATTCCAACATTTCAAAGCAACATTTTAAACATCAATATAATTAAAACATTCTCCGCTCCCAAAACATCTGATTTATTTTAAAAAGCCGTGGAACAATCTGAGTTTTACTTTTTGATATATTTATATAATTATTTGTTTTCTCTTCGGTGTTGATGTTGCGTACCATCACCCGCCACTCAGGTCCTGTGTGTGTCATTACAGCAGTGAGCACCCACCACATTTTGGGGGAGCATATGGGTTGCAGGGCAGAGCTCCAAACCCAGCCGGGGTCGCAACGGCTGCCCCTTGCACTGATTTTTCTCCCTTTAAATAATATATACATAAATTAAAGGTGGTTAAATTGGTTTTTAGAAGTTATGTTAGTCAGACTTCTCCTCTGTGATAACTTGATGTGTGTGATAGGGAGAATTTACATCTCATATATCCACCTGAATCAATTCAAACACCTGATGAATAAGCCTATATATTCATATTGCCATATTACTGAAGTGTTTAAATGTTTTCAGATGTGTTAAAGTTTGAAGAAGGGAACTTTTAGGAAAGGAAAGGGAACTGATTATACATCAGCATGAATATGTTAATGAATAGTCTTTAAAATAATATTGTTTTAACAAATATTTGGATTTTAGCTGGTGTCACGGCTGCATTGCTTCCGTTGCGTCAGGATCGCAAAGTGTGTGTGTGGGTTTTCTTTTTTTACACAATTATAAATATGAAGGCATTTGAAACAAACAGGCCTAATGCTTATGTATCAATGATGTAAAGAGTATTTAAGCGATCGAAATAATGTGATGATTAACAGAAGAGGTGTTTATGTGTTTTCCTTTTGGTGTTGGAACTTTAGACTTCTGAATGAGCGATGGAATATTCTGGTGCAAAAGAAAAGGACATACACAACGTGTTTGTTTCCTAAAAATCTAAAAAATCACTCCCAAAATGGAGCCCTTTATGTTCTGCATGGCGTTAAGCTTCACACTGCATGGACCAAACACCAGGTGTAAGAGCTGTCCGAGGTGCTGAAAGAGACTTCTTTCTTCCTTCTTTCTGGTCAAGAAAGTGTGAAGGAGACTCCATGATGCTGTTAATTGCAGCGCTTAGCATAATTTAATCTGTATTTTGTGAGTGTGTGTGTGTGTGTGTGTGTGTGTGTGTGTGTGTGTGTGTGTGTGTTCACCACGGTGTCCAGGTTCTATTCATCTTGTAGATTCTCCCTTAAGCCAAATGTCCGCAGTACATCTGTTGACGTCCTGAGATACATTCAAATCTTTCCATGCATTTTTAAAGGCGGAGACCTTCGCCAGGCAAAAACGACGCACTGGCACCATTTTAGTCAATCTAGAAAGATGGCAACACCGATCTCTCCCTCCTGCCCTATTTTATCCGATAAAAGCCCCGAGGCTTGGAGGAACTCCTGCAGGTTGTGGCACGAGGCCCGGTCAGGCTCATAATATCCAAAAGGAGTGATGCAGGCTATGCACTTTTTTTCCTTATAAATTAAAGTCATTTTAATTCGAGATGTGGTCTGTAGGGATATAAAACGCATGTAGATGTCCAAAGACTTAAAAAGGAATCAATTTGCACAGTCTCGTTAATCGTCGTTTTATTGTACCACACAGTTTATTGAATACAAAGTTAAAAGACTTGAGTCTTTTCAAAAAAATAAAGCAATAATAATATTAATAAAATAAATAAATTAAAATAACGAAAGAGCAAAAAAAACAAAACAATGGTCAGCAACACAGTGTTCCCTTCATTTCCGGACACTATTAACATTAATTAGAAAACAATACAATAAATACGTGCAATAATAATAATAATAATAATAATAATAATAATAATAATAATGATAATGATAATAGTGAAGTGTTTAGCATAGCAGATTGCAAATAGAAAATATGGAACCAAAAATTTGATTTGAAAATAAAATACAGTGCAATGGCTCACTTAGAAGAGCAACGGTAATATGTATGAATAGAAGTAGAAAATTAAATAAGAAAAAGTCCGATTCCAATGTCATTTATTTATTTATTTGTTTTTATTTTTTTGTTTATTTATGTTTTTATTTTAAAGTTGAACATTGTGGC
>NW_024582382.1:415515-423254 GCF_018398535.1 Haplochromis burtoni | reverse complement strand
CCCGTGCGTGCAGCAACAGTGCTGATGAACATACAGTGTCCTTCTGGGCCTACTTGCCTCGCTCTGTGGCCTCGTTAGATTTTGCATAGACGCAGAAACGATTGATTTGCTGTAGAACAGATTCTTCTAAAGCAACCCAACAAGTACAGTTCTCAGGATTTTTCCCTCTGTTTTCGTCTGGATTTAATTATTTCTAAAAAAAACCCACCCAAAAAACCAAAACCCAAACAAACATACAAACACATCTTTCCAAATGTGATGTCGTTTTGCTCGGTTATTCATGTATTTTATTAGAAAACCATCGCAAATATCAGGGTAGAGCTGTAGCCAGTGATGTAGTGGTGAATAAATTAGTGCGTAAACTTTGACTCCCAGCCATGAAAATACAGACAACCACCAATACAAAGACAAACCACAGATTAAAATTATGAACAATTTAAAATTCCATTTTCCTCATTAGTCTTGATTTGTTTGTCAAATTTCCGCTTAGAGATAGAAACATTGCGCAAAATAACACTTTGCAGGTTAGGTGTACTACCTTCCACTACATCTCTGACTATAGCAAAAACATGTTTTAAGACAGAACAAATTAAAAGAACAACACTAATGACAACAAGTGGAGGATTTCCTCCAGAATGCCTAAATCCTGGCGGGTAAGCTTGTCAAAAAGTGTGCCGTGGATAGATTGTTGATTGCAAGGGGACGCACGATAGGCTTGTAGTCTAATTGTGAAAAAACGCGTTCAGTTCATCATAGACGGGGGCCCGTTCGTGGTGTATGTGCATGTCGTGGTAAGGCAGGGCGTTTTCAGTAGGAATACCGCTCCGGGTCCCCGAGGAGCCAAACACCAGGTTGTGGGCCCCAGCGGGTCTGGAGCCAGGCAGACCGGAGTAATGCATAGAATAGTGGTACCCCTTCTCGTTGTCGGGGGACGCAGAGCCTTGATGCTTCAGGGAAAAGTTGCCATTGATGCACAGAGGCGGACTGAGAGGCCCCTCATATTCGGGACTGTTATACTCCGGGGATCCGCTCCCGCCATACAGTGAGTCGTAAGCCGAGCAATAGCCGTGTGTCCTCAGCGGGTGCGAGTTCGAGCCCGGTTGGCAGTGGGGGCTAGACAGACGCGCGCACTGGTAAGGGTAGGAATGCATGGAGAAGGAGCCTGACCCATACCTGCCCCCCTCCTGGCACTGCTGCTCAGTGAGGAAGTTGCGGGAGTTCAGCTGGAGGCATCCAGCCACCAGGTTGGTTGTAGGCTGGGAGAGACCCTTGCACAGCGTCTGGACGTAGGACACAAGGTCAGGCCTTTTCCCAGAGCGTAATATCTCAGACAGGGCCCAGATATAGTTTTTGGCCAATCGTAACGTCTCAATTTTGGACAGTTTTTGTGTTTTGGAGTAGCAGGGCACCACTTTACGCAGATTGTCCAGAGCAGAGTTCAGGTCATGCATGCGATTGCGTTCTCTAGTATTTGCTTTCATCCGCCGCATCTTGGAGCGCTCGACCCTGGCCTGGGTCATTTTGCGTTTTTTGGGGCCCCGTTTCTTGGGCCTGTCTCCCTCCGTGTCCTCTCCGTCGTCCTCTTCTTCCACTTCGTCGTCCTCGTCGTCTTCCCCATCGTGTTCTGAGTGAGTCCGACTGCCTCCTCTTAGACCAGAGACCTCCATGCCGTCCTGGGTGTCCTGATCCTCCTCTTTGATCTTGTCGCTGTCGCTGTCTTCGGCCCAGCCGGAATATTTTTGTACGTCGGGAAGCAGCGAAGGATCACTGAAAAGCCTCGTTAACATTGTGGATCTAGAGGGGAAGGAATATATCGAAAATTAGGCCTCGGAATCACAAGACATTTTGTGTGGGCGCTGCAGATTGCGTGACAGCGAAGAAATTTCAGATACAATGGTTCCACAAAAACCCTAAATCAAACAAACAAAAAAAACTTCCTTTATCGCACTTCACAATAAAAATTCAAATATTTGGCTTATTTTAGGTTTATATAAACTCCCGATGATGTATTATATTTAAGGTTATTGCTAAATTGTTGTTGTCCCAGAAAAAATGACAAAATGCGTAAATTTGGGGAAAGAGTAAAAGTGAAAGAAATCCCTCAAATCTTTAGGCTGGGCTACAGCCAGACGGATCCCCATTTAATTCCCTGCTGTCAGTCGTATGCCCTGCCGCGTCCTATCGCAGCAGGTCCCAGCGGCAGGGGCCACATTACAGGTCCCATGGGGCCCCCCACTTTCACTCCTCCTGACGCCCATATACACTCCTGGCTGCATTCCAGCACCTCTGCTCATTACAGGCAAGGCAAAGAGGATTTTATGTAATTGATAGGCTGTCCACCTAAATTTTGTCTGATCATATATACATTTATATATATATGAGAATAAGGGAAACGGAACACAAAAAATCCGTTTTTAAAACATATCACATCAATGAAAATAATAATAATAATAGTAAAAGTACATAAAATACTGTCACTATCATTATAATACCTTATTATTAACCGTTAACAATTAATCATTAATGACACTTGCTGACTGTAACGTCTGAAAAACGAAACGAAAACGATCAGCCTACCACTTGATTAGCAAATGCAGTCCCATCACAGAAAAAGAAACACGCAGAAACACGGTGATCTTTGACAGATTCAATAAGGCTCCACTGGCTTCCTCTCTGACACGTTCCACTTCCGAGCTATTATTATAGTGCAGCATCAGATAGACTTGCAGCTCATGGTAAGGTAGGCTGTGGTGGTTGGTTAATTATCTCGGGGGGTGTGCCAGGGGCAAAATCTAGTTTTTAAATCTCAGGCTCAGGAGGTTTGCTCAATTAGAAGCAAAAACACAACATCGTTTAATTAACAGACCGTGCAGCTTACACGAAATAGATTTCACACATAATTCAGTATGCACGAGTGCACGATTTCAAAGCACTTTTTAGTCAGCGATAACCTTTACAGATGGAAATCGCTTGTATCGTTTTAGCCCTCGTTAAATATAAAAAATCAAGTCGTGAAATGGCCTCTCTTGCAAAGCCTCCTGCCCCTCCACTGAAAAAGGTTATGTTTATGGTTCAAACCATGTTGTGGCGAGATAGATTGTTGAAGATAAAACTGGACAAACAGAGATAAATCATGCCGCAGACTGCCTGTCACAGTCAATGGCGTTGTCCCACCCTTTCATTTGCTCCGAGACTGAACGTGCAAATCATCGACAAAATCATCAATAAATCTCCCATTAAGCTCGAGGACGTCCTCCATCAAGGTACCGGAGCCGATTTATAAAAACAAATCTTCCACGGAAATGTCTCACACTCATTGTCTTTTGTTTGTCAGATTCAAGGTCCAGACGCAGGAATCTCTAAATCAAATTAGTGTCCGATGTGATCTATTTACAGCCCGTGCGCTGTGATCAGGTCTGCTCCAGTCCTCGGAACCGCTCCTGTAAATGATCATAAAGCAGTGAAATCGGGATCAGGAGACGCTTGGCTTTTTGACTTGAGCGCGTTAGGCTGTCTGATTTATGATAATCCAGCTAGTTTGGGATGTTTGAAGTTGAAGGGCAAGCCGAGCAGGTGAGAGAGTGAGGAGCTATTTTGTGCAAATGCGTCCGCATTGGTATCCAACAAAAAGGCAAACACGAAAATTGCACGTTAATGCGTGACATTTTTTTTTGTTGTTAGATTGGGTTTCAAAGCGTGCCATCACCGGCATTGTGCTTTTAATCTAGTGGATCGATCCCAACATACCAGAGCAAAGTCACTGACACTGGAGGCGAATATACATTTACATTTTTACCTGTAGAATAGACCTTTACAATAAAATGTATGTGCAATAAGTGTGTTTAATTCACCTCTAACATTTATTAAAAGTTAATTCTGACAATATATCCAAACACCTGGAATTAAAATGCATTTAATTTATAGATTAAATTTCTCCTACATTTTGCACGGACACTTCAGCAACACTGATAGTTTTTTTTTCCTAAGCCTGTATTTTTTTGTTCCAACTTACCTCGGCTCGAGCTCTTCGCAGGGGATGGGAGGAGAAAAAAAATGCTCTTTACTTTCAGACCATCTTCAGGGACCGCACGAGCGAGCGAACCACCGCTCTGTATCAGAGTATAGGTGCAGGAAGCGCGCGTCTTTCTTCACTGGTGCTGACGTTAAGCGGTGCCGCTCTCCCAGCACGCGCGCCCGAATAAGTGGAGCTTGTGAACGAACGTGCGTCTTGGCTGTGTCTTTGTGTATACGTGTGAGTGACTGAGTGAGTAAGTGAGCATGTATGCATGTGTGTGTATGTGTGTGTGTGTGTGCGTGTGGCAACCGTGAGCTACCGGGGACGGGGTTACATACCAGCTATGGCTGTGATGCCAGCGCCCATATGGCTGGCACGTCACCGGCAAGAGCCATCACATGAGAGCCCGGTGATTGACATGCGCCCGCATTCGGAGAGATTTGCCCTCCCGGGGGAAAGAGAGACACACAGAGAGAAAGAGAGAAAGAGAGAGAGAGAAGCAGGAGGAGGTAGATGTGGTGGTGGTGGAGGAGGAGGAGGAGGGCTTCGCCATCTGTCACCGCGCTAGCGCTCACACAGCCAGAAAAAAAGGAGGAAAAACAGAAGAGAGAGGGAGAAAATAAAATGGTGGAACAACAAAACTCATCATTGTTGACCTGTGCTGCTGTTTCAAGACATGTAAGCTACTTTTTTTTAAATTCAAACCTGTGAAATTTGGTAATCCCCTGCCAAACTCACGACTCGGCGTTTAATACAATATAACGGAGAGCTGCACAAATATCCCCGCACTTACCACGAAAAAGGTGATATTAAAAGGGCTAAAGACAATTAAGTATGTGAAGTCATATCAGAAAACCCACTGATGCTAATTCCATATATTATGGTAGTCATCACACTTCAGCATCACCCATGAAGGATATACTCTTATAAAAATGTGGAATAAGTGGCAATACAGTGGGTAAACTATAACCAGCAGTCAAACAAGAGCTACTTAAAATATCTGAGCAAGCAATTAATCAATTATCTTCTCTCAAAGTCTATCCTCAAAGCCTATTATAAAATCATATCAATTAACTCTCATCAAATGAAAGGTGGGCAAACCGTGTTTATTTGTGGGGTTTACCCTCCACCACAGCTCCGGTTCAGAAACTGAGTGGGGGAGGGAGATGGGGATGCATTATAAGTGCATTAAGACCGTGGAACAGACGGCATATTGTTTATTTATTTACCTAATTGGATCAAATTATGCTTCAATGTATTCAGAGGAACGACAACCAAAACCAACTGTGATTTGTTCTGACTCTTCTGGGCCCAACACTGGCTGCAGATGACCCACTTGCCGGAGCTTCAAATGAATTAGATTAAAACATATACCATTACATAGGCTTTATCTGCATGCATGGTGTGCGTGTGTGAAGATCAAATGTTTACTGGTAACTGTGTCTGAATGTGTGAGGTTTGCCAGAGCTGCTGGTCATGTTTTCAGCATGCAATGCTAAGCATGGAGGGCGGGTGGGTGGGTGGGGATGTCCACAGGGGCAAGTGTCACAGAGAGAGGGAAAGAGATACAGAGACACAGTGAGAGGATGGGTGAGAGAGAGTCTGAGACCCAGGTGTGCAGACCCACTAGGGATGTTTGAAAAATGAGGAGGAAGGGGGGTGTAGCAGTAGATGACATGCTGGTTGAATCTGGCAGAGATCCTCAATATTTAGGAGGCATGTTGGCACATCAGTGGCAGAGATGCAAGAATTCCTTGCCACCAGCGCCCCGATCCCTCCAATATGTCTGATTTGCTGCATTGTGTCCACCCCAGCTCAGAGATCTCTCTATTTAGGAGGCATTAGTGGAGTTAATGTGGGAGAAATGAGCCTGATGACCACCAAGTCCAACTTGGCACAAAGACACCCATCGGGCTGAGGGAACAGGGACCTGGAGGCTGAGAAATAGCTGATAGAAGCTGATCATGTCCTTGGGTCTGGATCACCCCTACATTGCTTGCAAAGCCACAACTATGGCAGTGTTTGAGAGGTTGCGGGGTCATCCCTGGGGTTAACACTAGTGTGGCAGCTGTGGTTAGGGAGCCGTGATGTTGCACATTCATTAATGTGTCTCTTATCCCTTATGGGAAAGAGGGAATGATAAACTGGCAGTACCTTGAACCACGGTGGTGTGATTGTGTCAGCATGTGTATTTGTGTTGAGGGACACTGAGCCTCACTGCTGGCCAAATTGGTGCCCTATCCTACCTCAGCTGGACGGTGGAGGGGGGGGAGAGATGCGAGCGCTGTGGTGATGGGAGCCTGGTGCTTCCCAACAAGTCCAAAACAACCTTCAGGTCACCTTGCCAAAATAAATGCTAAATGTCAACGGCGTGGCTTTAGCCAGCACTGGGCTCAAGGCGGCTCCAATCAAGGAGAGTTTGATCTGAAATTGAAATGCCAGAGAAGAGCTTGTTTGGAATTATGATGTTTTAGAATGACTTTGCATCCGGTTTGTATGTGGATTAGCCTTAAGTAAGGACCACCTGCTGTGCTTTTACAGGCTAAACGCATGCAGTCAGATTCTAAATTAAAGCCCTCTCCCTTTAAGATCTCAAATTCTCCATCACTCGTTTCCTCCATGTTCAAATGACACATAAGAGCCTTTCAAAGTCATCAAGCCACACCTCCCTATACCGTTGTCATTCCCTCACCCCTTCCTTCTTCCCTTTTTTTACTGTCAGACGTGTGAGGTGATGACCTGCACTTCACTTGTCTTTCTGGAAGAAGTGCAAACTTCTGCTGGCACAAATATGAAATACAGCTCACATGCACACACACATATACACACATACACACGGACCCTCCCACCCCCATCAGACTCCCGGACCCCATCTGCACTCTCCTCTCTCCAGTCCCCTAATTGCATATGCACAAATGCAAATGCCTATTAATTAATTACTTGACTAATTAGTGCAGTGGTATTTTAGGGCGATAAATCAAGTAGAGATGGGGCCGAGGACGGCGGGGCAGGAGGAGGGCTGCACGGAGCATCGACAATGAACCCACACCAGAGGGAGTAATCCTAATGTACAAGGCTTGTGCGCGTGTGTGTGCTGTGAAGAGAATGTGCACAGCAGAGATCCTGAAGTAAAGCACCGTTTAAAAATGCTGAAGAGACCAAAGAGGTGACTGAGGGAGGCGAGTACTTTCAGTCTGGAAGAGGAGGTGAGAAAGGTAGCCAGAGAGAGGGGAGGCGGGGGGAGAGAAGAAATTGAGGTAGGTTGAGAGATGACCTCTGCTCTGCCAACTGTGCTGTTTCCTGGCACGCGGCCAAGCTCGGATGCTCGTTGCACCTATTTTCATAAAGGAGAAGGGATCAGCTACATACTAGGACTGCTACTGATCCATATTTATGCTCACATTGTAAACCTTGTACAATAGTTCAATGAGCATAACAGTTGGCATCATTTACGCAGCGATACTGATGTGATAATTGTGGCATCTGTGATTGGGAGGTGAATAATTCTGGCAGCCATGATAAGCTGTGTATCCGTCTATGTATGTGTGTGTGTGTGTGTGTGTGTGTGTGTGTGTGTGTGTGTGTGTGTGTGTGTGTGTGTATGTGTGTGTGTGTGTGTGTGTGTGTATGTGTGCCAGGCCCCCACCATAGGTACCCATGGAGATCTCCGGACTGAAATATTCATTCTTGTTTGCTCGCCCAGACAGTGTGGTCCTAATTGCAG
>NW_024582382.1:373509-415495 GCF_018398535.1 Haplochromis burtoni | reverse complement strand
ATTGTAAACCTTGTACAATAGTTCAATGAGCATAACAGTTGGCATCATTTACGCAGCGATACTGATGTGATAATTGTGGCATCTGTGATTGGGAGCTGCCAAAGTCTAACAGAATGCAGGTTTGGTGAATTCGTGACTCTAAATTGACTGTAGGCGTGAACTCCCTTTTCTTTCTATGCTGTGTGTGTGTGTGTGTGTGTGTGTGTGTGTGTGTGTGTGTGCCTGTAGGTGTGCCAGGCCCCCACCATAGGTACCCATGGAGATCTCCGGACTGAAATATTCATTCTTGTTTGCTCGCCCAGACAGTGTGGTCCTAATTGCAGCATCAGAAAGCTCCACCTCTCCCTCTCGTCTGGCTTGGCTGCAGCAGAGATAAACCTCATCTGGGAGCAGGATGTCTCTGTAAGTACGTGTGTGTGTGTGTGTGTGTGTGTATTTGTACACCCGTCCTCTTTTCTGGGGTTTTTAGGTGGGTGCTTGGCTTGCTCTTTCTTCACTTACTCATTTACAAATGTTGCACACAAAGCCCCCTTTTCGAGGAGCGCTTCTCATCACAAGTCTGTCAAATTCATTCATTTGATTTGCTCCATGTCACATTTTCCCCTTGTATTTCAGCTTGTCTTCATGCCTCATTCCTTCTGCCTGTGATGGAGTTGGGTCGACTATTGATCTTTCTGTCAACATGTCTGTCTGTCGATCTGTCTGTCCACAGGGCGAATATGAGGCTCTGGAGTTTTTCATCAGTTCCCGTGCCAACCCTACCCATGCCTGGCCAAGCTGAACCATCTTGTGGGATTTTTGGCTTTTAATTATAGTAAGAGAGGATTAATTATGGCAGTGGAAACAAGGGGCCATGCATTATTGATGCTATGAGTGAAGGGCTGGAGGGGGTAGAGGGTGCTAATTAAATCACTGCCCTACTGCCATGTCCTCCTCCGTCTCTGCCTTCACCATGTCTTCCACCTGCTACATCTACAGCACCCCACCCTACTTTGCTCCTGACATCCAGGCACACGTGTATTGTTGCTCTCACATATCTACCAGTCACATCACCCTCTATTATCCTTGAGGAAACCTACATGTCAAAGTTTAAACACTGAGTTTCTCTCATTGTTGCCTCATGTCCGTTCAGCTTGTCCTTCACCCTCATAGTCCTGTCTTAGAATTTTCCTCTCTGTTTTCACTGTATCTTGATTAGACTGCCGCATCCTATTAAGAGTGATTTATTCAACTGTTTAATACCCCTCAGTGGCAACACGTTTTTAAATTTGCTTTCATCCTAAACGATCACCTCAGTTTCAGTTTCAACCCCCACTAGGAAAGTTATTTCTAGTCAACAAGGGTTGAGCCTGCTTAAGAGCCAAATGTAGCAAAAGACTGCCATCTACTGGAATTTGTTTATAATTGTATCCTTTATTATTTAATGGTGCTGAGTTGAGCTTTGAGTACTATCTGTATTTACCCATCACTTATCACAAATTGAAGTGGAATTTGCAATAAGTGAAGTGTAAATACTGTCAGGCTTTTTTCTTTGGAATTTCTTTTAGTGCTTATTTCATACTAGAGATTATGCCAAACAAAATGCTTAAGAGTTTAATATATTAAAAATATAACTGATAGATTTGTAGCTTGAACCTATTCGCTGGAACGTTGAAGACAATATAATTACACAGCAAGCAAGACACGAAGTAGGCAAAGTTCTTCATGTTTCTCGTGCACGGGAGAGAACCGGACAAACGCCGTTCCTCCGCTTGACTCCAGTTGCTCTCATCTGCTCCCCCATAACACTGCTCTTTTATTGAGGTTATATGAATATACATAGCTTCATTAACATATGACGTCTACATACAAACAAAGAGTACCTTCCCTGTGTGTGTGTGTGTGTGTGTGGTCCGAGTGTGACCCCATAAATGACTTCCCTAAACCTGCTGGTCTGGAAGTCCAGCAGTTCATCTAAACAAAAGGCACTCAGCCTAAAACAGATATAGCTACGTTTATCCATAAAACAATAAGAGAAGGTACGACCTCTCACATGCTCCCAGAGTGCTCTGGAATGCACACAAAGTTTGCAGACTATTAAGGATCAAACCTCTACAAATCTAAAACTAATTATAAAACTCTAAGCATATATAAGTAGATATTTCTAAGCATAAATGACAATAAACAATACAAAACCTAACAATAGCACTGTAATATAATTTGTTGATATAAAAAGCAACCTAATTTCTGGCAGGTGTGCTTTCCACAAGTGAAAGTGATATGCAGGGTGTTGCACAAATTAATCTACAAAGTTACTTTATGTGAAAGTCCACCAAAAAGACTACAGGACACACACAAGCACGCACGCACGCACGCACGCACGCACACACATATTGCATCTATACTATCTAGATTTTATTGTCTAGATTTCCTGAGAATGTATAGTTGAAAGTATGAAACTTTACTGTCCTTCTGTTTGTGAACTGTGACTTCAGTGGTGTTCTAGCATGGTCTGTTGCTGGTCTTTACACACTAGTCTGGGAACCATATTTTACTTTTCAAGCAGCCTATCACACTGAAGTTAAATTTTAAGAACAATTTGCATTGACTTCTTTATTGTTTCAGAAGGTTTTGTGTCCCCTGATGTGTTGTTGTATATTGTTTTGTTCCTGAATTCTTTTTTTTTTCTTTGCATCCGGTGTTCCTTCACTGATTCTCTTGCAGGTTTATTTGCGCGATCTTGTCCTAACAAACTCCAGGGGGGTAATTCCTTTTATGCCTGTCTGATTTCTGCCATATTTCCATGCACAGCACTCAGTGTACCACTTCAGATGATGGCTTCCACAGATGGCACCCAGTGGTTGAAGGAACCTGATTCAATCAGACAACCTGGTTTGGCGTCAAACATCCACCCTGCTGAAATGGTGAGAAAAATCTGAAAACAATCCAAGTTCTGCACAAAAATAACTCATAACCCCCCCCTTCCACTAGCGCTAATATCTAATCAGCCAATGAGATCGCAGCAATTCAGTGCTTTAGACATGGTCAGGATGAAGTGCTTAAGTTCACACCAAGTATCAGAATGTGGGCAAAAAGTAATTTAAGTGACTTTGAGTGTGGCGTGGTTTTTTGGTCAGAATATTTTGGAAACTGCTAATCTCCTGGGATTGTCCTGCACAACCATCTCTAGGCTTTACCGTCAAGAAAAAAGATAATATCCAGTAGCTGGCAGTTCTTTGGTGAAAATGCCTTTGATGTCTGAGGACAGATGAGAATGACCAGACTTAATCAAGCTGATGGTAAAGCATCGATCAGAGAGCATCCCTGAATGCACCACACATCAAACCTAGAAGTAGACGACCATACCAGATACCACTTCTCTCAGCTAAGAACACAAAAACTGAGGGTCCAATTCATATAGGTTCACCAAAATTGGACAATAGAAGATGTGAAAATTTTTCCCTTCATTTCTGCTGTGACATTAGGGTGGTCGGGTCAGAATTTGTCAGAATCATGTAAACATGAGGCAAAATCTATGAGCAATGTTTTCAAAGAATTAAGGTCATTCTGAAGGCACAAGGGGATAGAGCCAAGTACCAGAAAGGTGTACCTAATAAAGTGACCAAGGAGTGTATGCATATATACATAAAAACAAATGAAAAGAAGTAAAGCCTTCAAGACAAAAGTCGTTTAAGAACTTGTAATTACACTAGTAGAACAGTAGATGGTACACAAGCATCTTTAGTCAACACAATGCAACATAATGTCACCACAGTTGGTGCTGATACTGCTGGGAAGGGCAGCTTTCCCAGGTGTATCCGACTGTGGTTTTTTATATGAACAGAGCGTGTTTATTGTGCGATAGTATGTTATATAACTGGATGAGTGAGGAGTCAAGTGAGGTGCTGACTGATACACAGTATCTCTCTGTGCCCCTCAACTGAGATACCACCTGCTATTATGTTATAAAGCCTCTCTGTCATCCAGACTAATGGAATACTTCACCTTTCACAGTGATTTTTCTCCCTGAAATCCCCTGTGAATGTGCGGGTTTATTACTACTGCAGGACCCAGCAGGTAGAGAGAATTATGCTAGCCTCAAAGAGACGGGTTAATCTGTTATATTGTTGCTTTTTTACCAACACAGTTCCTTGTTCCCTTTTGTTTTTGACACGACTTCATTGAGATAACCAGAATGCATTTCGTGCTTGAAATGGTTGGAGTATCTTCTGCAGGGGGTCTAATGCACCTGTGAATTAGTTTCATAACAGGAAGGCTTTTGTCAGATGGCACAAGATGCTCTGTTTAGGAGCAGATAGAATTGCAGACCTTTTATCTGGGTTGGAGTGTCTCCACTGTGAGTGCTTGTGTGCGTGAGTTTATAGTACACATGCCACACATTTTGTACAGGTTGTCCCTGCTGGCTGCTGGAGTTATTATAAAGCTCGCTGTTCTAAAGCAGCTAGTAAGATCTATCTTCAGAAGGTTTTTCCTGTGGTTTTGCCAAAACAGTGATTTAATGACAAGGTGGAAGCTAAATGAATAAACACTGTCAAGTGCAGTAAAAATAGAGCTAGAGACATGCGAGTCTGCATATCGATGAGTTTAGACAGTGTCTGTAAATACACGCAGCAGCATCATGAGTAGAGCAAGTGACATAACTGATTTAATTAGAGCTACAAATAAATACTGACTTCCCCGGAGATATTCACTACAGGTAGGCCGGCACTAGTGTAACAGTGAACAAATTAAAAAATTAGATAGCTTAGTATCAGAGCATTAAAACATTTTTTTTTCCCTTTGAAGTAGTTTTATTTGTTAATCCCTTCATGCACAAATGAGTTCTGTAGAATATCTGTTTGCTTTCCAATTAGAGCAATTTGTTCTACTTGTCAGTGTGTCGGCAATGTGGAGTAATGTCGTTAATATGACAGGCGGTCGGGGGATTTTACAATGCCTGGCTGCTCTGATTTGAAAGCTTACCTGACAATTTGTCTCTGTAGTAATCCATACAACCAAAGAGGGAGGATGCTCCTGATTAGCATGTAATGTTTGAATACATTTTCCCTGTATAATGCACTGAAATAGTCAGCCTTGCATATTCTACAGAACCAAACGGTTTCATCTTTTAACATAATTTCAGCTGCTTTTGTGGAACTGTACACAATGAGCTGGCAGAACAGAGCAGCAGCCAGCAACATTAAATACTGTTAGATTTTCCTAGAAATAGAAGGAGTCGACTGAATTTAGAAAAAAAAATCTGATTTACTAGTGCCCTAAATCTGATTTACTGGTGCTCTAATGTAATTTAGCTGGTATGTGCTTTGCATCATGTGCAGCATAATGATGCTGAATCTTCAGTAAAATATGAAATCATTTAGTTAGAGTGTTTAAAATGTGCTTTTATTATGAAGTATGAATTTTAAAGGGTTATTTTAAGTATCAATAACAGCACACTCTTTTCTGACCAATTTTAATGATCATTTATTATTATTTATTTTAAATCTCTTTTTTTTATTGTATTTTACTTGATTTATAAACACTTTCTTTTTATTTGCTGCTCCTTTCTTCTCTAAATCCTGTCTTATTTTGCCCGAGAATTGTGATTGCTTTTCGAAGAACTACAGCATTATCTGTAATTGAAGTTTCAGATCCCAGATGATCATCCTGTTTATATTTACTGTGCCAGCATCACACTTGCTCATTCAGTCTGTGTGTTTTCTTTTTCTCTGTTTTTATTTATTCACTTTTACAAAAAACCCTCCAAGAACCAGAAATTCATTTTTTTCCACTGTGGAGAACACGAGTCTGAGATCTCTACATCAAGCACCATTTATGCAATCTATATGATGTCTACTGTATTGTCAGTGGATATCCTGGGTTTTCTGATTTATGGAATTTGGACTAACAGAGCACTTTCTTTTCAAAATGACAGAAATTGCAACTTTCATATTTTATGGCCAGAAGGGAGGTTTAGTGATGAATTTTCATTCAGATATTATGATGCTAAAAATCAAATTGTCTGCAATTTGATAGTTTTAATTTAGGATTTCAGAAATGTATAGGAATTTTTACTCCTTCCAAAACAAAAAACTCACATTTTCAACTTATGTCCATACTTCAGGTAAAAGAGGACTGTGGAGGAAGTCATTATAGCAGGAAGGACATGATTAATTTAGAGGTGGTATGTTATAGAAGAATTGTGTAATGTAAGGTTCTGATGCTTTTAAGCATTAGGATTTCTAAAAGGGAAAAAACAATATTTTTTTTAATTCACAGTCATGCACATCATCTATCCTACTGAATATCCTGTTAATTTATATAATAAATAAACTATATGATAAAAGTGCATTAAACTATACCCCTACTGAAACTGGGTTGTTTTTCATTATGAAACCTGAAAACAGGATACCGCTGCCCACAACCACCAAGACAGATCGTTGTGGGCAGCTGATCTGATTACATCAAAAAGAAAATAGGTAACCAGGTTTTAGGAAAAAAAAAAGTCAGATTGCACAAACCAGAGAATGGTGCTCATCTCTAAAGGTAGCATTAAAACTTAAAACACTGAAAACATTGTTCAGCACATCTGTGTCCATGCATGACTCAGTTATAGCAAATCTGTCTCCATGACTGAGTTTATACAGATTCTTCAGTATTAGGCAGCCCATCAAAGTCATAAATTATCTTGATGTCTCTGATGAAGGGGGAAGAATAAAGTTCTCTGGAAGGTGAGACCTCTCTTAAACAGAGATGCTGCCTGAATCTGCCCAAACGAATTCCTGTGACATGTTTCTAACAACCACAATGCTAAAATTATTTTTAAAAAATCTAAATATCAAAACAATTCTTTCTTAGATGAAAACAATGTTGAAGACAAACATACATATCAGCTTTGGTGCTTTTTGGTGCATTTTTTTTTTAGCTTTATTTACTGACTATGACATAGCGCAGTTGCAGATTTCCATCTTAGCCAGCTTCACTGTCAAGCAGGTCTCTTCAGCTACTAGTGCTAGCAGAGCTTTAAGTTCTTTCTGGGTTTGTCACTTATTTTAAAATGGGTTTAAAATTTTTTGACAAAAAGATGAGCTAAGTCCTGTTTGCACTTGTCAACACTCATGATAAACAGATCCTTATTCCGAGTCAGCTTGGCAGATTTAATTCCTGTGAAGTGGGCACCATGCTGGAATTTGCATCTGATTACAGCATTGATATAGTTTCTTCTCTCAAACCTGCCTCCCAACAGAACACTGCAAAGAAACCTGTTACAGAGTTTCAGCAGGATTTAAAAATAGGCCACAAAATGGTCTGCACTGATATGTATTTATATTCAAATACCTAAGGAATATATTTAGTTTAGTCCAGATCCCGAATGCACCATCAGTATGAGAAGAGGGAAATGAGTGGTTTATTGAGTGATGCATGAACTCCATCTTTTGATACTTTGATATGTTTGTAGTATAAGCAAAAAGGGAGAATGACCTTAAACTTGTCACTTGTATTTTCTGTCTCTGTTTGATTAGGTTCAAATTATAAATGAGGCGTTAAATTACAGTGTTAGGTTTAGGTGCCGGTACCACTTCATTATGCTTGGGGGAAGCTTATAGTTTGACTATAAGTTGCTTCTAGTTTGAGGAAACAAAGTTGGAAACAAATTCCTTACATATGCTGTCCCAAAGGAATAGTGTGAAAAGCAGATGTGATGTTTTTCCTCTTTTTTTTCTTTCTTTACTAGCTTTAGCTTAATGGTATTTTTAGCTGTACGCAGCAGGGGCAGTTCCCCTTTCTTTTTAAATTGGGCAAAATTGCTCAGAACTATAAACAGTGTGGGAAATTAGTCTTACAAAACAACAGAAAACAAACAAACAAACAAACCAACCTCTGAACGTGATCATCAGCCTCAAGTGTAGCTTACAACACAGGCTCACGACTCTTTGGATTATTGAAGTAAAAGTCATAATCCTACTTAGGTAATGGTGAAGAATTTTTAGTGGAGAAATGGATTAAGCTGCAAATTAAAACCTGAGTTCAGTAGATTACATGGATATTTGTTTGAAGTAAGATGCACCATTGGTCATGTCCATGCTGTCATCCAGTGCAAGTGGGCATTGGGTGAGACTCTTACACTAGAAGTAGGAGGACATATTTCAAGAGGGCCTTGTGCTATCTCATGCCCCATCGTTGACAGACATTTGGTACTCAGTTACAGTAGCTGGACTTCTTTAAAGGTTTTGCCTCTTTTACCTATCTTTTAACTCTTTTTAGCAGTGTAGCATGAGAAAAAGGAGGATGTAAATGAAGTGAAACAAAACATTTAAAACGACTTCACTTGTAGGTTTTCAGGCACTGCACAAAAGAGAGGCCTCTTTGTCTTGCTGTTACTAATGGTACTGATCTGACAGAGGCTAATTAGAGCTTTCCCGTAATGGCAATATGATAGTTCTGAGGAATGCCTGCAAAGCATTCCTTCATATTTGTACAGAGACCAAGTTGAGTCCCAAATCTGTGTCTTATTTGCTATGACGAGAACAAAGGCACTGAAGTGCACCTGTATTTATTACATTTGGTCAAATGTGCCTTTCAAGCTCTAGTAAACCTCCCTGATATATAAAGTATGCTTCATGTCACTCTGCAATGGGGCTATCTTTTAAGCATAAAGAAAAATCTCTGTTTGATCATTGCCTCATTGTCGATTTGAACTACTCAATCTCTGGATTCATTAAAAGTTGGAATCTGTACCTTGTAGTAAACTAGACATTTACACAGACCCTTTTACACAGTCTTTATAAAAAAAAAAAAAATAAATAAAATTGTGCAATCCCCCTGAACACACTACAAGTTATGCAACCACTCTGGAACAAAATCAAATAGCAGTGCATTACTGAAATTTCTTTAGAAGCACTCAGCAACATCTGAGACAATCTGTATGTACTCTATTTTTTCATAAACCTCAAATCGCGACCTTTTGGGACTTCATGTAGCAGATGAAGATAATAATCCACTAATGAGTTGCATCTTGCAGGCATGTGGAGGTGGTGCTTTGCTTTGAACAGAAGTGGCTTTGTAGCAGGGTCCAACACTCAGGCAAACCCTTGAAAATGCAATATGCATTCTGGCAAGTTCATTTTGTTCTTACCAGCAGGATAAACACTCAGTTGACTCTTTTTCTTTCAGACTCTGTAGATGCAGTCCCCAAGTGCCATATATACCTTGACCTTCTTTGTTATGGCCACAAAGTCCCTCCAGCCCCTTGTGCACTTCCTATTCCTCCTCCACTATCACCAACACTATAGCTGACTCCTTCATTCCAGCCTATGCCAAAGCCCAACTCTGTCCTGAGGCCAAATCCACTCCTCTCCACTGTCCAAATCCCTCTGCCATGTGAGTGAAATAACAGCAAGGCCCTGAAAATAACACTGACGCTGTCCTCTTTTCCCTGTATGTCACCACAATGTCTTCCCCCTCTCTCATTCTCGCTTGCATCTTCTCCGTGTTTGTCATCTAAAGATCACTATGTCCCATTCACTCTAAATCATACAAGCCAAGGTTGTGATAAGTTTTATCTTATTTGGCATACATTTACTTGTTTTTTTCACTGAGATCCAATCAAGCTTTTGACAGAAGGACATCCTGAGTATTTCTCTCTGACAATCGTGGTACTTTCCCTGACTGCTATCAGTCATATGGTCATAGCATTACATACAACACCGCCTGTAAATCCAGTAATGTCGGTGGCATCGGCTTAACAGCAGGATCCCTCTGTACATTCCTCCTGCATACGGCACGCATCACTCTCCTCTTGTTTATCTCTCCTTGCGCTCCCTGCCACCCTCATCTCCCATCATAAATCTCTCACATATAGAGGCCAAAAGAGGCTCAGCTGATGTGATGAGATTACTATTTTTTTCTGATTACAAATCAACTTCAGCTTAAATAGGTAGAAAAAAGCGTTGCCCACCCTCCACCCCTTGTCACGTCTTCTTTTCCCTCCTCCCCATTTACTGTGACTCCTCCCACTCCCTGAATATCTCCACCTTCTTTTGGTCACTGGCCCCTCCCCTCCACCCTCTATCCGCCCACTTCGCTCCCTCACAGCCAGATCTAAGGACATGCCTCATTCACTCCTGCTGCACAGGTTTAAAGGGACTGCAAACAGGGAAAGAGTGAAACCCAGAGAAGTGTAGGGGAATTTTAGCAGCTGCAGGAGAGCAAAAGAGGTGAAAAAAAGTCTTTTCACTTTTTCTAAGAGAGGTAGAAATAGAGAGAGATTGTGAAGGAGTGAAGCAAGAGAAAGAAGAAAAGTCTTCAGGACTGGGACTACCCAGGAGTGGGAGGTTCCTCTGGGAGGTTATAGAGATTTCCAGCTGCTTCCTCTCCGCTCTGCTGGGAGTCAGACCTCCAGGATCCAGAGCCATGGAGCCCTCTGTGTCACCCGAGGTCGAGGGGGAGCCCAAGGAGAGGAAGAAGATCCAGTTTGCTGTGCCAGCCAATGCACCCACCAACCTGGATCCACGGCAAGTGGAGATGGTGAGCAGGCGCTGGTCAGGTTACTGTATGGCCCATAAGGACAAGTTCTGTTTGTGTTTCTGAATATTCACTATTGGAGTTTAACAGATGAATTTCTCTTTGGTAGTTTCCCATCCAAATACCGCTCCCTCATACAAATACAGAGGCCACATTGTTTGTTAGATTCTGTACATGCAATGGCAAAATTTCTCTCTTCAGAGCATCTTCTCTCTGCAAGTTTTCTCTCTGCTTTGTGTCACTTTGACAGCTTTGCAATAGAAAGCTAAATTTGATTGCTCTGTTAGACACTGTTGAGAAATTTTGATGACATTTCCCTCTCTTCGTTTTGGTTTCCTCTTGAGATTAGTGCCTTGTTGCTGCCTCATGTCATCCTGACCTGTTTAAAACTGTGACATTGATACAAAAGTCATTATCTTCTGTTTCACGCCAGCTTTGCTTCTTCTGTGACATTTTGTTTGTAACAAACATATTTTAGTCCTTGGCTGTTTGGCACCTTCTCTGACCTTTGAGATAAGCTTTTGCTAGTGATATCCTTTAGTCCTCTTTTACCGCAGCGCTATCTTATGACCGACTCAGCAATGCCTGCATTTTTTCTGTGGAAGTTTTTATGCTAATTTTTCATGGGACAACTGAGATCTCTCCTTTTGGCGCTAATGTCGGTGGCTCTTATTTTAGATCTGGGATAAGTGGGCCAAAGTAGAAACTGTTTAGTATCTTAGAATGATCGAGGACAGCGACTCATTTCTCATGAGGGCTTGATGAGAGAAAGGTTGGGAGGACAAGTGTGAGATGTTCTATATGAAGGAAGGGAAAGAGACAAAGATACAAAGCCTGATCTTTACCTGTCTGGGGTCAGCTCCCGTAGTGTCTGCCCCTGTTTCACTGCTTGCAAAATAGAGGCTTTTAATAAAGAACAGTGATCTCTGATAACACTTTGTCATTACCCTGGCTGATTGCACTTAACTTTCACGAGTTTATTTGGAGATTGTGCTGAATTTCCTCCATGTTTTTTGTCTTATCTCATGTTCTCATGTATCTCTGCTACAGGATACATTTTTAAAATGGAAAATTTTCACAGCACTTCATAAGACTTTTACTTAAAAATAAATATAAACACGTGCTGTCCTCCTTCCCCTCTAATTCTCTTTCTCCCTTATGCCCTGCCACCATGCTATGATCCTTATCACCTCTTCCAAGAAACCACAGGATACCAATCTGGCATATGTGGGCTACGCCCTCATTTTAAAAAAAAATCCTTATTTTATTGCTCAATATTCAAAGTGCAATCACATATTTTTAGGGTTATTTGCTGGCTTTATTCTCCCAGCCAGACCCTGGGCTTCACCTTCAAATAGGGAATGTGGGTTGAAACTTCTACGTCATATTAATACTACCACATCTTTTCACTCAAGCTTCCATGTCAGGCTTCTAATTTATTTCCCCACTTCTAATTTGTTCTTTGTCTGTACTAGTTGGAGATTTGTTCTCACTAGTTCAGGATTTTGCTGTACTAGTTAAACAGAAACTCTTTAGTTACCTTTTCAGCAAGCACAGGCTGTATATAGAGGATGGACGTAGCTTCTGGGTATGAAAAGCCAGTAGTTAAGTGGCTTAAAGTTTATGGTCTAAATCTCTAGCTTGAAGTCTTATTTAATACAGCATGAGGATCATTTTGTAAATTATGGCTGTATTTGGCGATAAATAGATAATAAACAGCATATGTTTTATGTCATGGCTACTCCATGAAAAGGTTGCTACCATTAGAGCCTGCAGTGTGTCAGTTTCTCAGTCAAGTATACTGTTCACTCAACAAAGCTGTTATTCAAAAGCTAAGAGGAAAGTTTGCTAAATACTCAGTTTGCGCTTTCAAAACAGACCTCAAAAACCAATGAGCAATGCCATAGTGGTTATGTCCTTCTTTTATAAACAGCTTACGTTAGCTCCAAGAGTCCATCTGTTACTAGTGATGCCCAGGTGGGCTGAATTTGTAACTCTTAAACTAACTAATAGTTAACTAGTGATCTGCAAATTTTCTAACATGTTAATCTAATTATTATTATTAGAACTACTTAAGTACCAAGATTTTCATCAGCAACATAAAACCTTTTTGATGCTTTAGTGCCACTGATATGGATTCTGTTTCAAACAAGTTGGTTAGAAGTGCTGCTAGCTGACTTGTACATTTTTTGTAAATGACAAATTAGTGCAATGAAATCTTGAACCAGTTCTGGCAAGGCCAAAGAGCGGACTAGTGGGTAGAAAGTGTTGTGTGATGTGGAATAAATTCTCAAATGGCTTTCCCCATACAACCGTTTCAGAGGCATAGAATTAGAAAGCCTGGGGTCGGTGGTTTTATTTACTGTGCATGCAAATGGATGGATGCTGATAGTTAGAACAAGGAAGCAAATGAGCTGGTGGGGAGTATGAGAAACAGAGAGGGCATTCAGGAGAGAATGCGTGTTTATGTGTGCTTAAAAGCAGATAGCATCTACCAGTGGTGGATGGGATTCTCCAGGGACATGTGGGTGGGCAGGGGTAACAGTTAACGACACTTGTTTAATTCCCTTCCCCTCCCATAACAATTACTGTCGCCCACTAGTCCGACTTTGCTAATGAGTTCCAATACTATTCTTTGGAACTTGTTACACAACCGTTAACATCTTACTGTTTGTTGCAATGGCATTTAAACCCCAAAACCACTATTGACTGAACTGCCTTGTTACTATGGTGACAAGCTGTCCAACTATGTCATTGAAAGCACCCCCACAGTTGGCATCTAAAAGGTCAACTTTAATGGATAGTTCTGTATATGTGATAGGTTGTTTACATAGGTAGAATTTCATTTTTTGGAGGTAAATATGTGTGAATGCTCTTTGGTGATGGTTCCAAGCCTCCCACACATGGAAATGTTGCACATTTTGGGAGAATATAGCAGGTTTTGGAAATCCTTTAAAGGTGTAAGATGATTTTTTTGAACATTTCTCACCTGCTTGTTTACTCCAGAGGAATGCTTTTGCATCTGCAAGAGCCATTATAAATAGAAGTCAAATTACACTAACATAAAACCTTCCCTAGTTGCCCCTGTTTGCATGCAGATTGTCTTGGTTTTATTTTGTCACATTTTCAGACACTAATTAGTTGTTTCTTCTTCAGTATGTTGAAGGTTCATGAAATTTTGTTTGTGGCACAGCACGGAAAAATTATTTTATTGATATAAACGTTTAACCTGTATTTTTCAGATCACTCAGATAAATTAAGTCATTTCTATGTGTCATCCAGACTTTCTAATTCCACCCCTTCCATCTTTAACCTCCTGACATTGATACTCAGTGCTGGTGCTACCATCACCAGTTCTGCTTTGGTATCTTTTTGGAACTACCCTATTGCATCCATTGGAATGTGACTGTGGGAATGCTAGGATAAAACCTTTTAAGCATAGGAAAAGGTGCTTTTATTAATGCGTGTATGTGAAAGGGTGAGAAAGAGTGCTATATAAGAACCAGTCCATTTTACTGTTGGACTGATTTGAGAATCAAACATTATGTACTGCAGAAGTTGGGAAGAAAATCCTGGGGGGCAGAATCTTTGAATCTACATGTGTTGGATTTTAATGTGATTGAATACCATAAAAATATATTTGTGTATTGAGGACACATTAAAAGCATAAGCACAGTCTTAGGTTTGAATCTAGACTGTGTGGTGTTTGCATGTTCTCCTCTTGTTTGTGTGTGTTATCTCTAGGTACTCCGCCTTCCTCCCACATTTCAATCTAAATACATCTGCAGGCTGCTTCTGCAAATGATTACTTAATTTCTCATGGTAGCTCCTCACTTTAGCCCCAGCAGTTTTGTGGTGTTGCGCTGGTACCAGCTTTTGGGGCCAGTCTTTTTTTTTAATGTTAATCAACGGATCTCAATCTGTTCTAGATTACGTACCAGCACCACATCGGAAAACAGGCACAATCTCCTTTATATGCTCTAAAAATACACAACTTTTAAAAGTCATTATTTTAGAATATTCTTCACATTAAGCGGTCAGGATTGACTCTGAAACATAACAGAGAGAGCACATGGCTGTGTTTACCATCACTAATGCCACTCCACAAAGGCACCAATCCTCCGTGCTTTGTAAATGATGTAAGGTAATGTGCATAATGGACAGAGATTAACGTCATGGCACAGCATCACTGATTCCCTTCAAGTCTGCCTCTCTGCGGCCTCAACAAGCAGATACATATCTCTGTGCTCTCCTCTTTCTTCTCTCAGCCTGGTCCTGTTAGCTCATGCGGACCAGTTGAAGTGACAGGAAATGCATAACATGAAAGGGAATAACAAAGGCCTGGAAAGGGCATTTGGCGAAAGGCTTCTAACAGTAATCCAGTCCATATTAATCTATATTAAACGTCAAGGGTGTTATTGAGGGCATGATTTTCACTCACAGTTCCCTGATGACGATCTTCATACAATTCCTCATCCTTCCTAGCAAAGCCAACACCTATCGGCCCTCCAGTCCTCCCCTCATTCTTCCCAGTCCACTCTCTGGGTTAAACATCAAACAGTGACCTTTGGTGCAGTGAGTGTTTGCTGTCTAGGGGACTGTCAACATGCGCTCCCAGAAAGAACATCTTGCTGGATGCCACAAAGCATGCTGGGACTGGACAAGAGGGTGCAGTGATCTTTCCCTGCATGTGGAAAGCCAGGAATGCCACTGTGTTGGTTTTGCTCACTCTTCCCAGTGACGCAGGCTGGTTCCTCTCCAGGCTGCCTGCCCGAAGCAATTTAATGATATTTGTGGTGGCAAAAAACTAATTGGTTAAGAAATTATTTTGAAAAGAAAAAAGAAAGATGAATTGCTTTGCTGAAACCACACATTATAATTGCAGTGTGGACACAATCAATGGGCTTCTGTCTACTGGGGGTTACGTATGTATGTGTTCCTCCCTGTTTTTGACAGTTGGGGCATTTTGAGTAGTTAATGACTCTGGAGACCAACATATTATTCATGGCCTCTATCTGTTTATAGCAATTTTGTCCAAATTTTTATTTAATTATTTATGCTTTTTCTGCTTTTTTTTCCCTCCAAAATAAAACATAAAAAAGCAAAACAGTACAGTTTCTGTGTAAGAAAGCCATTAGTGTGTTATTCTGAAAATCATGCTCTCTTAATGATGATATAACCCAAACAATTTATCACCTCCTCTTGGCTCCTGTGCTGTAGACCTGTGTAATGTGCAAACACTTAAAAAGTGTAAATATTGACTATGGGTAGAGTGATTTGCCACCTGATTACACAGTACATAATGAGTTCAAAATATGCCATAATGCCCTCGGCAGCTCATGCATGTAAAACTCATAATGGAAGTTGCATGCTTGTAGTATTGCGGCACACTCCCTTAGACTTTCAACATTTTGGTCGATAAATCCCCCACTGTCTGCCAGGGCCATGTTCCAATCCAGTCACTAATTTTTCGCTTCAGGGATCATCTTTAATCAAACAGTGTCGGGCTGTGGCCAGGGAGTGAAAAGATACAGACTAGTGCATTCCCCTAATGTGCATTCGTGCATTTCTAAACACATATCCAAATTCTTGTCTAGCTGTAGCAGAGAAATCACAATGCACTGTGCAAGGATGTCTTTTAACCCTGCCCAGTACAGCAAAACAGTGGCCACATTTGTGATGAAAATTGAGGGATAGGATTAGAAGGGCAACAGTCGGGCAGCAGCAGGGACAGAAATCGAGGGTGGGGGATAAGAGATAGACAGGATCTGTGGGATGATCAGCGGTTGTCAGGATCTGAACCCTGCACTGCACCTTTTAGCTGGCTTTCCACCCCTCCTGATTTTGCTTTCAGGGTCAGTTGCTTTGTAGCTGGAGTCCCAGGACAGTCACACTGATATAAGCATATTCAGGGGACCACTGAAGCATGAATCAAAACAAATAGGATTGGTACCAATCCCTGTTTCATCAACACAGAGAAGACATAGCATTTTGTTATTGCTGCTCTATGAGTTGTAATCTCCGATTTTCAGGGCAGTAACTGAGACATTTTTTTTCCAGCGTTTATCTCCCTGCAACCTAATAAGCTTTGTACATGTTCAAGCTCTCAGTTATCTTCAGTGCATTTAGAAGGAAACCCCTAAAGCTAAAAGAAAGGATATGCAGAAAGATGACAGGAGATAGTCTGCTGGAAATGGAAACTAATATTTTGTAATGTCTCTTTTGTAACATGCTGTTCTGTGTAGATAGAGTTCAATTCCGGTAAATGGGTTACTTTAAGGAAGTAAATATTTAGAGCAAGCTTCTGCATATTTTTTGTGGTATAATACAATAGGTTTTCTTTGAGAAACATAGATTATAGAAAATTATTTGAAGTAGCACTGTAGAGCTCCTCCAGATGCCATCTGGTTGTAGTTGTCAAGCTGTCATAGTTCAATAAAGGCAAAAAGAAAAAACATAAAATAAATGGGGCACATGGGTAAGGAAATGCTGTTATATTTCACAGTAATATCATTTTTACTGAGATTATAGTAGGAATAGGAATAATAAAATAGGATTGTTGGTAACCTTTTCAGTAACTTCTATGTCATTTATCACGGGTGGTTACACGTGACTTTGCAGATGAGTAACTATAGCTGCTCTGTCCTCCATTTGTGCCAGCCTATTGACCTCTGCAGAGGTCAATAGGCTGTCAGCTACATACTATGACACATCTGAAAATGAGTGCATGAACAAAAGCGGAATTTTCCTGTGATTGCAGACTGTTGGCAATGTTACTTTCTCTATGAAAGCTTTGATTGGCACCTTCCCAGTTGTGGGTTGTGGCCTGGCAGGGGGCTTCCTGACACTCATCAGCCAGTGGCGCAGTATTTGTACTGTGATGGTAAACCAGCAGTCTCTGGAACAACAAGCCAGCAGTTATCAGCAGCTAATTACATAAATGCTGGGGGGCACTGTGAGAGAGAGAAGAAAGAGTGGGGCGAGGTGGATGGTTGTCTGAGTATGATGTAATTCTGCCAGTGGGTGCAGGGTAATTACATTTTCTATTTGAGGGTCATTGGAGAACCCCTCCAGATGCTATCTGCTGCCCATCTGTTTATCCAGTTAGCCGGTGGTGGGGCCAAAGGTCACTGCAAAAGTGTTATGTGAATGCTGAGAAGCAATATGCAGCAGCCTCTCTGACTTATGGGAATTCACCGATCTGACAGAGCTGCAGCTGGGGTTGAAATTTGCGTAGCCTTGTCCTTGACCCCCCTTGAAACAGCTGGAAACTCAACAAGCGGGTGTTTCTCAGTGCAACCTTTTTAAAGCCCGCCAGCATTATCTGCTAGTAATTTTAAATAGTAAATCTTAATAAATAAGAATTAAAGAAAAAAGACAGAAAGGAAGAAATCCAGTGTAAATATCCTCACAGACAAAACGTTATGCACAGTTCTTGCATAAAGAATAACATAGATAAAAAAAAATCACACATTAAATCTTTATGGCAGAAATGATAAAATAGTCAAAAAAACACATGCACACATACCCGCCCACACGCGGGCACACACACACACACACACACACACACACACACACACACACACACACACACACACACACACAAAAGGGATCATTTTTCACCTTACTGTATTATTGACTTCAAATTGCCAGACTGCACTTAGAGCACCACATGGGGTTCTTCCATTTGTTTTTAAGAGGCTATCTCCAGGGGCATGACTGAGAGAAAAGGGCAACATCATGGCTTTGTTTAAATTAGTTGCCCTTCAAATTTTTCTATTCAGCTGAACATCAAATATGACCAAGACAAAGGGAAGCTAATATTTTTACAGATACATTTAAGGTTTTATGATAGGGTCGTGTAAAAACTTGCTAAAGACTTGATACAAATAAAAAGACATAAAAAAGATGAGTCGAGTGAAACAAAATACATTTTAATCAGTTAAAGAAACACAAAGAAATAATTGGTCGGGGAGCTTGTAGTGGACCAAGCTCCCTGACCAAAACGCTTTGACCAAAAACACAAATGATATTCCCTGCATGTACATGGAGGAGTGTAGCGGTCCTAGAAGAGAGCCCAACCTCCAAATATGAAAAATTGCAGGTTGAAATAAAAGTAAAAATAACCAGTGGCTTTACATAGAAAAGATCCTCAGTTTGATCTACAGGTCACAAGCTAGTGCACTTCAAACACTGGTCCCAAGCATGAAAACATTACAGTGTTTTATCAGGAAGGCCATCAGGGCAAGATCTGTCCACTGTGGCAACCCCACAGAAAATAAGGGATAAGCTTAAAGGACTTTCTTTTAGAGATGGAAATAAGTCTTTTTTTGACTGATATTAAATTCATATAGTTTCTAGCTAAATATTGAAAAGAATATCTTTCAGCTGCTTTATTGCACACGCATGGCCTGGATTTAGGCAGATGTGATAACTGCAAATAAACATTGTACAAATTGATAGCCGTCCACGTGGTGCTGATTTTACAGTTGTGCCATCAGAGAGTATGAGATTCTGCATCATTCTGCCATCTCTATCACTGAGCAGCACACTGCTTGATAGGATGACCCAATGGAAAGTGCTACATATCACAAGGGATGTTAGCTAAAACTGAAGGAGATCTGAGGTGTGTTTCTTTCTGTGCTGTCTTGGTGTTGGGGCCAGATCTGCACAGCAGACTCCTCTCGGGATACCCGACTATTAGCACTGGTGCAGAGTTTTAGAACCTTTCGGTCTCATCCCACAGGGACTCCTGTGATCTAGTTTATGCTGTCCTACTGAAACTGCTTTTTATAGACCCAGCCACAAGAGCACCAGCTTAGAGGATGGTCTTTGGGGAGCAGACCCATATCAGCCCATCTGCATCCAGACTGCAATGGAAGAGAATGCTGAGCTAACACACACATATTTGAACTCATTCAAAAACATGCAAAGTCAACACTTATCAGTGACTCAGTACTATATTGGCGTTACACCTGGGTACTATAGCGCTTTGTATCCTGTTAAACTTGGCAAGGTTATTTATTTGCACATGAAAAAAAATCTGTTGCACAGGTACACTTCATGTAAGAGCACAGCTTTAGCTGTAACCTCCTTATCTCCTCAATACTATGTGAGAAAAGTGCTTTTTTTTTTTTAAAGAAAAGGTCACTTCAAAGAGGAAGTGGTTACGCTGTGTGCTAGCTCACGCACAGTCTATTCAGGTTTGCATAAACCAAATAAAATTATTTAAATTGTGAGAACATGGCTGTATGAGAAAGGGTAACTGCTGGGTGATAGTCTGACTTCATTCTCTTGACATTATCCTGAGTTCATATGTGAAAACAGCTTATAGAAACACCGGTACAAATAATTACGTTTAGCCTTCTGTTTGTATCTGCCACACAGTGCATACGCAGGACATTAATCAAATTCAGCTTCAGATAAACTGAAACACCTTTATACGCTATGATCTATGAGCCAGTATTTTTATTGAGACAAAGCTCTTTGTGAAACCTAGTGGGGTGCTGCTGGCTCTTAGGGAAAGCCTGCAGGCATACACCTGTGGAGCTGCTGAAATGCCACTGCAGACGCCTGCTTAGAGTCCCTGAGTGAAAGTCCATTGCAGCTTGACTGATCTTGGTACAAAAACAATTGCTGCCAGTGGTGGAGTGTTGAGGAGATTGGGGGCAGGGGGTTTAGAAAAGCAGTGAAGGGAGGGGATAGAGGGATAAAGCGCTGGAGTAATCTCACATGCTTTGCCCTAGTGTTGCCATAAATGAGGAAGTCACATATGATATTATGTAACTCAGAGTGGAGTGGGTTTTAAGGTTGGAAAATTACTAGAGTCAATATGTATGCTTATGCATTGCCGGCATCACAAAACAACAGCAGGTCACCACCGCCACCGCTGTCGGCATCACTTTGTGTACGTAAATGTGACAAATGTTTATAAACACTGTGATTTTTTTTCATTACATGCATTGCAAACTGTGCCTCATGCTATAGGAGGTCTTCTGTTGTGTCGTGACATTTCATGAGACCACCATGCTGAGTGTTTAGATGACGAGCCCTTGGATAACAACCATTTACACACACACACAAACACATGCACGCTGAGCACGAGAGCAGTTACTGGTAACTAGATCATCATATTATGCTTCACAGTGAAGTCACAGAGCAGTGAAGTTATCCCATTCAGTCATTTTATTGAGTGTGCATCAAGACATATCCTGTTTATCTCATCATTCCTACCTTAATCACCATTTGAGCAAATCTTTTCTTGAAGGAGCTGCCTCTTTCAGGGACAGTTATTGAGGTTAAAACTTTGGGGATCCTGATCTGGAGTTTAGAAAATATAATAATATAATACACCTTTCTCTTTGGCTTGGCCTTTCTCTTTTGTAAAAATAAGCTCACATCACAGTAAAGAAACCAAAAAACAGGAGTGGGAACTAACAAAATATAACAAAGTAGTGGAAACACCCATTGCAGTCTCCCAAGATATTCTAATGGCTTACTTTAAATATGTCTTAAAAAACAGAAAATCTGAAAATATCCACTACTAATGATCTACTTTCCAATCCTTTTTGTTGTTGGTATTTTTGTATAAAGATTGATATGGCAGTCAAAAATTAACAAGCAGCTAATTGAATAATCAAGTAATTACAGTTAATAACCAAGAATCTGTTTGCAGAACCATCCGTATACCTTCCTGCTGGCCCTCCAATCTCAGTATAATCTAATAAATATATCACACAAATACACAAGCATACCAATAATCTGCTGGACTTGAATACAGTCCTCGCTTACGTCCCCAGGACTCGGGCACAGGCTTGGTCATGTCAACATCTGGTATTTTCTCTCTATCTCTTGTGGCTCTCGGTTTGAAGCACCTCAGGCTGCCCTGCAAGGCAGTTAGCAGGTGTCATGCAGGCAGAGCCAGCAGGGTTCTTATCAACGTGAAGCCCCAGGCCTCCACACCTAACCGGGGAGACACAGGGAAAGCGGAGGTGGGGTCAAAGGATGCTCTGTGGATGTTTTCCTCTTACACATCTAATGACAAAAAAGGAAACTGTTGACAAACCGACAAAAAAAAACACACTAATATGAGTTTGGTTATGACAGACTGGTGTTGAAAAAGAGAGGTGAACAGTGGATGAGGTTAATGTCACTGTCAAGGAATGAAAATCAGGATGGATGTGGAAGTAAACAGGATAGAGGAAGCAATGGATCGAGCAAGGAGGAAATGAGAGGAGAATGAGAGAAAGACAGATAGTGTGAGAGATCCAGGGGAAGCAGGAAAGCCTGAAGTTGCGTGATGAGATTAAAATGTGTGTCTGGTGATATAAATAAGGGTGAAATCCATGCTTGATTACTCCATGTCTTTGAATTTGACAGAGGCAGATTTCCACCACGTGGGCCGTGGAAGCCTCTGCTTTGGCAACATGCGCCTCGTTGTGATGACGCACACGACAGAAGGGAAACAAACACAACTCTCCATATGGAGTCAGACTACTTAACTATATTCCTGCGATGTTATGTGATATAGTAAACAGCAGCACATAGGTTCATGTCATGGGCAAGGTTGGCTTGCTCCACAGAGGACACCTTTCAGCACCTGATTTGCCTGACTAATACCATTGCTTTTACCTTTTTAAAATGTGTTTTATATATTTTTTAACATTTTTCCATTTATTTTTTCCATTTTATTTTATGCATTTGGGAATTGTGTAGATTTGTAGAAAATGTGAGCCAAAGATCTGAGCTGTGCACGTACATTTTCTCTATAAAGGCCCCGACACGTTCTGCTTAGCAAGGGAAAAATACTCTGAAAAGTAATACTCCACCCCAAACTTATCTTTTGATTATCAAACAGTCACTTCCTGTTTGCTTCTTAAAGGTTTACAGTCTGTTCCAACATAGGAAACAGAGACTGTGAATGTGAGCTTCAGTGTAAATTTACTTCAGTCATTGCCAAGTTTTGTGCTGAAAAAGAGTAGGAAAACATGCACAGAAACAAGCCTGTCTAGGTGGAAATTAATCATTTCTTTTAAGACAAATCAAAAATTCTGGTTATTTTTCTGATTAAATCTTATTAAAAAAATAGTTTTAGAAGTTGTTCAATTATGTGCACCAGAATTCCAGGAGCTCAGTTTCAAATTGTCCATCGATATTTGCTTCATATATACTAACTGACTGACTGAGCTAAATGCACTTTTGTCTCTGTATACATGCAGGGCCCTGTGTTTTGTGCACTGGGTCAATGAGCCACATTGAGCACTTCTGGTGAGTGAATTTCCACATACAGGCCATGATACTGTGGAGCTGTAGGCACAGCTGTGCATTTGTTCCCAGGAACAGAGAGTTTGCTGTATACAGTGGCTCGTGCTGTAGAGGTGTAGCTCAGACCTGCACTTTGTCTGGCCCCGTTCTGCTTTTAGGCTGTCAGCTACCTGAATTAGGCCTCCAAGAAGCAGTCATTCGGAGTGGAAAAGGAGCGAGTGGATGGGAGTGTCTCGGCTGATTGCTGTGGTTCATTTAATCCCTTTTCTATGGACTCTCTGTTTGGGAGACTTCATATTTGCATGTTTGGTGCACACAGGTGCCAAAACATGTTTGTGTAAATGTGAGGAGAACATTCATTTCAAATAAAGCCTTTGTCAAAAGAATAATTTTCTTCTGTTTCACACCACAGAATTCTCTTTGTTTACTCTGTCTTTAAAATCTGAGGTTTCTAAATGATTCTTCTATTGCACCTGACTGTTGCGTGTGCTCTTACGTGACCAGTACTGAACACTGAAAGTCACTGTTGGCTGCTGACCTGTCAAATAAATCTGAGGTAGGACTAATGAAGTCCTCGAGGGCCCAGCAATGCCCTTCACCAGCATAAACTGTCAACATAGGGATCCGTGTGATTGATATGGCTTTGTGCTGAGCATTATTAATAATATAGTGTTAGTCAGTTTTGTTATTCATTTATTTATGGCTGCCATTTGTGTTGTTTGTTCGCAGATCCGACGCCGGAGGCCAACACCCGCCACACTGTTCAGAGTAGCCGACCAGTCATCTCCTGAGGATGATCAGTCCACCCATCAGGTAAAGGTGAAGACAAAACACTTTTTTATATAAGTGTCTTTGTGCTCTCATCCATCCTCCTACATTAGATTTCAATCCTATTAACCACGTAACTACTTTACCTACAACATATAATTTACTTCATGCCATTATTTCACTGTCTAACAACATAATAATCCATTTTCCTTAATGACTCCACACACATTGAATCCTGTGTGTTGAGTTTGTGTTTAGCCACAGTTCAAACTCACCTTGAAATTTTAAAACTATTTGAGCACCAAGGTTAAAAAATATCTTGTTTACTTGATGTTGGTGAGATGAGGCTGAAAGCTTGAGTAAAATTCAGTGTAAGCAGGTTTGACGATAACACTTTTCACATTCTAGTGAAGATCCTGAAGATTAAGCATGGCACGAAGAGTTAGGGGAACTTGGGAAAACCAGCATGTAGTAGCATGTAGTGCTGACATTACTGAGTTGCAGACTGGACATCCAACAATTATACCGCATGCCTAGCCAATGTAAGATAATATAAGCAGGCAAAATCATGACAAAACATGACACCTTGGGTTTAGAGATGTTAATGCTTGCATCAAAAACTGCAGTGTGTAAATAGCTGCTTGAAAATGCCATCCTTTATATTCTTAATGTTTTGGAACAAGGCTATTTTAAATTTGCATACTTTTCCCCCATTTTCCTCATGGTTATGTTTCTTCTAATGAAGAGGAACAGTTTGTCATTGCTCTCCAGTGTGTACCTACAAACTTCAAATCAGCTTCTGGCGTGTTTGGAAGCCAAAATTCCCCCAAAACAACTTGAATAACTAAGGAGAGGCCTCCAGAGTTACCACAAGAACTAAAAAAAGATTGCATCAGTCATGTAGGAGATATTTTGCATGCATGTTATGACTTTAGATCCCAATGAGGAAGTTGGTGTTTTAACTGAAATTTCAAATTATGTAATAAAATAAATATAGTGAATAAAACTTCCGAGGTGCCGATGCTTTGAGGACAGACTGACGAAGAATGTCATGATTAGTGGCTCGCTCTTTCTCTTCACAGTGGGTTGTAGGAGAGAATGGAGTCCTCAAACCAAAACGAGTTAATCCAAATGTGTATCAGCCGCCATCACTCAAAGGTTGGTACAAGCATTTGTGTTACAGGTGGTGGTTGTGTGTGTTGTGATTCATCCTTGTGTTTAAATCCTTTCTTTGTTTTACCGTGCTTCCCTGCAAGCATTTCTTACTTGCGTTCTAACGCCTTATAAAGGTGCATGTGACAGATGGGTGGATATGCAATAAAGGGGTTTCTTTTTTTTTCACTGCATGCGCGTGTGTGATATGCATAGTTGTGTTTCTGTTTGCTTCTGCCCTTATATTACACTCAGCAGCAGGGTCCATATATCTGTGTGTGACCAAAAGAGAAAGGGAGAAAGGGAGAGATTAGAGTGTGACAGCTGTGAGACACTGAGTGTGAGTCTAGGAAAGTCTGGATCATCCAGGATTACAGTCAGTTGTGTATACAGCTGTGGCGCACACGAACACACACACATATAGGTGTGATTAAAATGCATACATGAACACAGACATGCATTTTTCTATTGTGTCTTTGTTGCATGTGGTCAATAAGGAAGGTAAGTTTGTCGGTGGGGTTTCTTTTACTTTGGATTTGTGGGTGTGCGCTGCCACATGTCGAGTGATGATATAATGAGCCAGGAAGCCTTGTTCTGCATCTCAAATCTGCCCTTTATCAGCTCAGACGCAGAGTGAAAGAGAGAACTAACTCTATTATTTCTAGTTGCATAACCTATCTCAAGCTAAAAACTGACCTGCCTTAGTGCTGCCGCCGCACTGTGTAAGTGAGGGTGTGAAAAAATGATAGAGAGAGAAGCCAAGGTGACCTAGAGGAAGCGAGAGAGTGGCTGAGATAATATCACTAAAGAGAGTGAACGGAGAGAGAGAAGAGGATGAGTCAGTATTGCCAAAAGATAGCGCTGGGGAGGGTGGGCAGTCGAGTAGGGTGCAAATAAACAGATGGGAAAACAGGGTGAGAGGAGAGCTAGAAAACAACAGCGGAAGCTCTACTGAAAAATCAGTGCGGGATACCGTTTTGTAGCTGCCTGCCTGCCTGTCTGCCTGTCTGTCAGTGCATGTGTATAACTGGCCTTCTGCCTGCCTGGCATGCATTCAAAAACCCCTGTGAGGCTTGACAAAAACTGACAGAGTTGAAGTGTGGTGAAACCAAAACAACATATCCCTCTATCCCTGTGTCTGTGTCCATGTGTTTGTGTGGCTGTCCCTGTGTGTGTTTACCTGTGTGTAGCTGTGCAGAAGATGGCTGAAGCGCATATGCAGAAACTAGGTGTCTACCCTCCCTTGGAAGACCCTTGTGAAGGGGAGGAGGATGAGGACTACTTGAAGGGAGAGGAGGGAGAGGATGCAGCTCCCACCAAAGCTGCTGGTGAGAGGGAGGCTCTCTTTCAACTGTCAGGGAGCACAGTAACAACACTGTTACAGCGATGTTTGTTTCTCAAAGCCAAAATACACTTTGAGGGACTTAAAGCTGTTAATTTTATGGGTCTTGTTTGGTTGGGTCATTGGAATTTTTACTAGGATAAATGGTTTAGTGTCATGCAGTAATCGATTGGTTGCATTCTGATATCACCAGTTAAATTAGCAGCTAGTTGGTAATTATTTCAAAGTGATTGGAGAAAAAATTGTGCTCAAAAAAACTTGAAAAACTGGAAAAGTTTGCACATTAAGATTTAAAATCACAATCTCATATGAGAAGCTTATACACTGAAAATCACAAAATATCACTTTTTAACTAGTCCAAAGGTGTATTTTTCCTTCTAGTTTGTATGTATAGCCAAGTTGTTCCCATTTCTGTACATTTTCCCTAATGATGTTTTTCAGTTATTTGCCATTTCAAGATGAAATTTTCTCATACAGGACACCGTTGTAGCTTTTCCCTCCCTAATAGGAGTTCTCCCCTTTGGAGGTGGTTGTTGATCCTTTATTGATCACATGAGTCATCACATGACTTCTTCACCTAGCTTCCACAAACAGATTTAGATGACCATATAAGGAAATCATCTCAGCACAGATTTAGGGTACATCTGTTTAATTACTCGTTGACAGACAAACCCATAGCAGCAAACCAATACATTTAGCCATGTCGACATGGTCAAGATGACCAGCTGAAGTTCAAAGTTTATTTTGGTCACTTTAAATGTGACATGGTTGTTGTTCTGAGTGAAGCTGCTCCGAGTATTTAGGAAATTCCTGGGATTTTCTCTGTGGGGTTTACAGAGAATGGTGTGGAAAAGAAAAAATAAGCAAGCAACAGTTCTCTCTGTGAAAACACGTTGTTGATGCCAGAGGTTAGAGGAGAATGCCCAGACTGCGTTCTCTCTTGATTTCTGCTGCAACATATGGATGGTAAGGTTGAGAATTTGGCATAAACAACATGAAACTATGGCCCCATCTGACCTCTGGCCTCAGATTGTTGATGGTGATGTAATGATGTGGAGGAGATTTTCTTAGCACACTTTGGGGCCCTTAGTACCAACTAAGCCTCATTTAAACACCACAGCCTAGTTAAGTATTGTTGCTGACCATTTCCATTATGACCACATTGTACTGCATCAAGCAGGATAACACACCATATCACAAAGCTTAAATTATCTTAAGCTGTTTTCTAACTGTGTAATGCTTTCATGTCCATATGAATCAAAGTCTTTGAGGAATGTTTGTAGCACCTTTATGAATATATGCCATGAACAGGTAACGCAATTCTGAAGGTAAAAGCAGGTACAACTGTGTAATAGCAAGGTATAACTAACCAAGTGTCTAGTGAGGGACTATTATATGCAGTTTAAGATAACTGAAAGAAAAATCAGGCACAAACAAAAGAAAAATAGCAAACCACAGTAAGATTACATTTTTGTTCTTCTTAGTGAACAATTGCTCTGCGGTTTTCAGCATCTGGAAGCCCCTTGTGTGCTGAGCAGCTGGTATAGCTCTTGTGCTACATTATCCCTCCATCTCTTAACCCAAATGTATTGGAAGTCTTGATGTGTCACCAACACCTATCCCAGTGCAAGAGGCCAGCCAGGATGTGCATCTGTGCAAATTTTAATCTCTGCCAAAAGAAAAACAAACAAATCTACATATCTCTTTGATTTAAACTTTTTTATATATGTGCATTTTCTTATTTTGCATAATAATCAGATTTATGTGCGCTGTGTGTTTGGTTTTATGATGCCAAATTATAGGTTTATAATCCCCATAAAGTCACACGAGAGCAGTGGCATTTCATTCAGAATTATTGCTCTGCCGGCCCAGATGACAGACTCTCTCGGTAAATCCCTTTGTGGAAGCCTGCTGAAACACAAAGTACCCAAACAGGATGCTAAAATATACTGATTGGGCTTTTTTGATGACAATTCATCTGTTCTTTCAGTCAAGCGACACAGTTCGGACTCGGCCTATCCTATAACAAACAGAAGACAAACCAAGGAACTCAAGTTATTTCATCAGGTAGCTGTTCATCAATTTCAGGAATGAACACAATCTCCTTTTCAGTGCGTCTGAAATACTAAGTGAGTTTGCAGTTTAGAAAAGACATAGAATAAGAATAAAAAAATAAAGTGAAACTATAAAGCTTCTTTTTAAAATGTTCTCACTACTAAATTAATTAACCAAGAGCACAAAACAGTGCAAAAGTCATGGGGATTCAGATACCTGAAGCAGGAAATTGCTTAAAAAGCTTTAGCTCTAGAGTCAGTACTTGTGTCCTTCTGCCCAGCAGGCATCTCTTTTACCAGAATTTACTTTACCATTCCTTATTAAATTTGTGACACAATAGTATGGTATTGTAATGGTAGCTACAGTTAGATATAAGCAAAGGTAGTTGTGATTTTTTTTTTACTGCTGGTTTTGATACCAGTCTTTGCCTCCTCAGATCGCCAAGAGACAGCTGTCACTGAGCAGTCAGACAAGTTTTCCAGCGTGAGAGAGACGGCCAAGCAGATACAACCAGCACAGGAGGAAGACGAGGAGGAAGAAGACATGAAGGGGGACAAAACTGAAGCCATGACAGAGGAGAACAGTTGTGGGAGTAACTGAGAGAGAAAGATAGCGCGGGGAGAACGTTTGAAGGGAAGATGTGGGGAGACTCATGGTGGTTAAAATCTGAAGAACTCAGAAAAATCAAGAAATGGGTTGTGTGTCTTTTTAAATGTGTGTAGTCTGAATACACAGATGAGATGACAGCTGTCAGTAAACTGAGCGATGGATTCTTTCGTGACCTTAAACATGTGAGAAAAGGTTCTTGTAGTACTTCACCTCTAAAGGGTGGTTTTGAAAACGAGGACGAAGAGGGAGTTTTTGTATTAGTCAGCCTTTATGAGCAGGTGAGGAGTGATTTACTGACAGAGCAGACTACAGATGCTACTTTGGCCCTGGTGTCCTTTTGTTTATAATGACAGTGGAAGGGCCAAGGTCAGCGTGACCAAAAACCCTGCAAGACCAGACCTTCAAAGAAGGCTAAAATGGCCACAAGGAATACAAAGTTGACATTATCTTTCTCGGGTACATTTGATTAAAAAAACAAACAAAAACAAACTCTCCTGTATTACCCTTTGTAAAAACACTTGAAGGTCTTTAAATGTGTGCAGTGCGTGTTCCATTTTACTTTGAAACCACAGCCTACATCGTTTGTTTTTTGATTTACAGCAGCCTCAGTGTTTAGTCCTTTGTGTGTGCTGCCATCTTGTGGTAAAAAATACAAATGACAGGTTAAAGTGCTACTGCGGCTACTTAAAGTTAAAATCCATAATTCAAATTCTGTTTTGATGCGATTTATGTTCTGCATTTTCAACAACAGCCTTTTAATTTTGCTGTATCTGAGCTTCATGTTGCCAAATCTTTGATCTTATTGATTATAACTTTAGCCTCTTGGAAGCTTGAATGGCGGTTGTTGCCAGTGTTATTTGTCACTGACAACAACAGAAGTCTTCAGCTTTAATTAAAATCATCAATTATTTCATTTCTATATAATAATCTACTTTTATTCTTGCTCTTTATGCTCGGCATTTACCAAACAGTCATGCTGTAGTCACTGAGTTTACGTTAAAACAATTTGCAATTTGTTCATGCTTAGATCAATGTATGACTCTTTTAGTTCAAAAATCTTTATCTGAAATTATATGAACTCTGCATTTAGCCTTGTTTTTTTCTTTTAAACCTAAATTTAAAATCAGTCTGTAAAGCTACCTCCAATTTTTCAAAAACACCCATTTGCTGCCTCTGTGCATGACTCATTTGAACGGGATTCTTCAGAAACTTATTGGGGAAATTTTAAAAAATGAATTGAAAAACATTTTCATTTCTAATCTAGGATATCTCCCTTTTGTATGCTGACACTTTTGTACTGTTAGCTTTTTCTCATTCCCTAATCGTCTGTTGAAAGAGATATTTTTCTAATCCAAAATCCAGTTTATGGGGAGCACTGCTTAGCACTATCCTGCTTCTGTTACCTATATCCAAATACACAAATGAACCACAACGACTACTGTGCGACTGACATTTGGTAGACTTCCTTCAGCAACGAATTCAACTTTGTTTAACTGACAAAGCAAACCTAATGATAAAATTTCTAGTTGTGCCACAGGATGAATAAATCTTGCTGTTTCTATCATCTAGGCTGCTGTTTGTAAATAAAACTTTGTGAGACTTTTTCAACCTGTGACCTGCCTAAATTGTGGGATGACTGGATGAGCACGTTATGTGTGCTGAGGCTCTTCAGCCAATAATGTCCTCCCTCCTTCTTTATAACCACCCCCCTCCTCATCCCAGGTCAGAAGAAACAATCGTGGAAAGACATGTACGAATGCTTAATCTGTCTTTATTTTTCTTTTTTTTCCATTCTGTTGTTTCTCAATGTGATGTGGTTGTTTTGAAGTGAGCAACTGTATGATATCGAAATAAACAATTTTTCCTTTCTCTTTTAATCCAACCTAAATGTTACTTAAATCTTACGTCTGACATTTTTGCTTGGGAATTCTTTTAGATCTTTTTAATTGCATGTTTTTTAGACCCCTCCTACATTCACTGCTCTCTATCGAATTTATCCTTGAATCAGTTATGGACTGTCAGGAACTGCAAGTAGAGGATCCAGGTGCAGACACAAGACGGCAGAGGTTAAATCAAAAACACACCGTTAATTAAGACCTTTGGTTAAGACCAAATCTAAAGTAGTGATTCAACTGATTCTTAAAATAGGTAGGGAAAAAAACAGACACTATGACAAAGACTAAGGAGCAGGGCAGGGCTATTTATACACATGGGGTTAATCAACGACTGTGAAAGCAGAAAGGCAAGGAGACATAGCTGAATTCAACTGAGAAAATCAGACAACAAGAGAGACATAAAGACAGTCACAAGACACATATACACACAGTTTAGGAGTATGACTTTTTTCCCTGGTTCCCAGAGAAGACTGATTCATAAAATAATTAATTTTTTAAGCTTTATTTTAACTTCACTTTCATGTAAAATTGGGAAGCTAATGGGCTTAACAGAATTTTTTAATTATTTTACAATTTACAGGCTGGGTAAACTCCATTCAATTTATTTTTTAACAAATGTCACAGTTTATTTCATCAAAACAGTTTCCTTTTATCTTTAACAATGTCCACATTATTATTACATTACACCAGGGATGTCAAATTCACTTTACACCGTGAGCCCAGTTTGATCTGAACTGGGCCAGAGGAGTGGCATTCTCATAAGAAACAAATTAACAACTTCCACAGAACATCTCTATCTATGTGATAAAGACATGGTGTTGTAGAAACAAAAAGAAATCTCAGTACAACTCTTGGGACTTGAATAGTAATAAAGAAATGTGTCAAATTAAGGAAAATCTTCAGGCAGCTGACTCATAATCCTGTAATTATAAAACACAAGGCTTTTGTTAATTTTCATGTCCTTTTATTTGTTATTGTGTATCCTCAAAATTTCTACAGTAGAGTATGAAAAAAAAACCCAGGAACTTTTCTGTCATTTATTTTTTTGTAGCATGAATGGCCCATGGGAGAGGTCTTTATTAGTAAAGATGAAGCTATAAAACCTATGAAAATACAGATAAAAGTGCAAAATTATAACCTTCATGTTTTCCAAAGCTGTCCAATTATTAAAGTCATTGCCAGGCCGATTTTTGGGTCCTGGGCCTTATTTTCTATTATTATTTTATTTTATGATGTTATATTATATTTTACTAAAAGAGTTAGGTCATTATTATCCACATTGCCTTCATTTCGATATAAGAGCTACTAAAACAAACAGTACAAGAAAGAAGAACTCCTAAATCTAAAAATTTATTTTAAATAATATAATTTTTTTGCGTTATATAGTCTTCATGCAACACCTTCTTAAAGTATGTGCCAAATATTTCTTTCAGTCATTCCTTCATTCATTTGCACTCCAGTTCTTTCATTTGTTGGCATTCCCCACCCCTTAAGCAAAGGGCAGAAAACAATAATGAGCCAGAGCTAAAAATAACTAGACCATTCATTATTTACACGTTGGCTTACTTGAGCTTTAAACTAATGGAGTTAAAGACCAATAAGTAAGTAAATACATAAATCAATCCTTCCTTATGATTTTCTCTGGCTGTTTCAAACCCATTTTGCTTGCTCATTTGTTGTTGGTGGTGGTTGAAATATTTTGTATCCCATGTATTGTAATGGGTTAGGCTCGCATTACCAAATACTGTTTCAATGTTCCAACTAGACCTCATCTTTTGTTCCAGCAATACTACATTAGCAAGTGGAGATAATTATAACTAACATTGATTTTATAAAGAGGTTTCAAAAAATACATCAAAATTCGTCTTAAGTAAAAGACCAAAAGGGGCAGTGTAGGTCCAGATAGATAACCTAAAACTGTACATGACAGTCCAACTACATTGTATACCAATATTTTTTAAAAAAACGGCAAAACAGCATTATTAATCTCATCTAAACCGTAAAACGGAACAATGTAAATACTTAATTTTGTATTGTGAGTTTCGATTGTATATTTCATATGTTGCATGTGTACGTGTTGGCGTAAATAAGTACCACTTTCGATTTCGAACGAAACCGGAAATACGTTACGGGTTATTCTCTGGCATCCTTTGACGGAGTCTGCTCTGGTCGCTTGATTAGTTTCGGAGTTGTTGATTCAACTTTAATCCAAATTTGCACACCAGTCTAAATACAATTTTTAGATAAAGATTAGCACGAATGCATGTGTAAGAGTTATTCAAGGAGGATAAAGATTTTTACCGACCAAATGGTAAGTTTGTTTTGGTCTGAAAATTAGTTTTCTGCCCATTTAAACCTTTCAGTGTTACAGATGAGCGAAGTGCCCATACGATGGCACTCAAGAGTCTATTTAAATCTCACACAACTGACAAGTGACATTTCAGCGTATAATATTGTCAGATTAGTCGCAAGCTCGACCGATTGTGGAATAATCATGCCAACTGGTAGTCCGTTATAAAACATAGTAGTCACACTCATTAAAGTCTATGCCAAAACTTTGAGTACAGCATTCTCCTAGGACATGGGTGCAGTGTTCCACTAATATTATTCCTTATGGTTATAGACTGGATATAGAGACATACAAGATCAATAAAAAGTGTAATGCAGTGTTTCAGTAACAAGACGATCTAGATTTTGCACATGGTCACTAAAAATCAAAAAGCCAAAACCACGGGCAAGAGCAGTACTAATAAAAAAAAAACCATGCCTCTTTATATGATAGCTTGGTCGTGTACTGAAAATGCCAAATTACAGGAAAAAGAAAAACACACACACACACGAATACAAAAACCTAGGGTGAAACTTCAGCGTGTGGCAGGTGGCAGGGAGAGAGTTGCGATGGTGATCACGTGACACCCGGCGGGTGAGCGATTCATCTTGTTGTGATACTTCTTCTTTGGAAGGTCAGCCCGGAAGACTTCGTAAAGCGATGATGCTACTGTAAATCAAGTAAGTTCAATACCTTGAGTTTTCTTTATGAAATACTTAAAGAAGGATTTCTGCCAAGTTTCGCAGTGTTGCTTAGCGTGCCCGTTTCGTTACGTTTGAGGAGTGTATTTGTTTCTCCGCAAGTGAGACCAACTTGTTATCGAAGCGAACAGTGTAAGCTAAGCGGCAGCTAACAACATTGGCTATTGGTTATCTCTTAATTATCCAGTCCGTGCTTTTCTAGAAGAAAGACTTGAGTCTAGCTATTGTTCCCTGACATTATTGCCTTCGTGTCTTGTGTTTGACAGTTTGACAGCGTTGAGTTAGCTTGCTAACAGGAATTAGCTCCCGGACCTTCAGGCTGTTTTGTTTTTGGCACAAGTGAACAGGCTAGGGGAGTCACGGGATCTTAACCTGACTTTAAACTCCGCTTTAGCGGTTTGTTAACTTAATTGATGTTCTTTCGGTTAATAGATAAGACATGCTTGATCACATCTACCTGTCAACGTGTACCGATGTTACGGAGTTTGTCCAGAGGTGATTGAAACTCACCTCCGGCTCAATAATGGCTCAGTGGTGTAATAAAACCCGCTGTCTTCCTGCTTCGTGGGAATTGTTCTCCCAGACTCTGATGTCACACCAGAAATGTCCCTCAGCTAATGATTCGTGACTACAGACTTGTTTTCAAGAAGTCACGTCACATGCTTTACGCAGTATTAACGTTGGAGTCGTTCATTTTAAAAAGCTTTTGGCGGAAGATCAGATATAACACTCATCGTTTAACACAAACACACAGGCTGTTTGTTCTTGTAAAATAAGGCAAAACTAGCAACGCTTGCTGTTTGTCTTCACCATAGGGAGGTGAAAGGAGATCACGAGACTCCACTGAAGGCTAGTTATCGTCTGCTGTTTTCACCAAAAAAAAAAACCCCAAACAAAAACAACCCCAAAAACACAGTAGGTGGAGGTGGAAGAGTTAAAGATGTTAATATTTTATTGTTGGGAGTGACCAGAATGGACAAGATGAGAAATGAGTTCAGGTGGAGCGGTTTGGAGGCAAAGTAAGAGAGGCAAGGCTGAGAGGATTTGGACATGTGCAGAGGAGGGATAGTGGATATACTGAACTAAGGATTTTGAATATGGAGCTGGCAGACTAGAGGAGAAGAGCAAAACCACAAAGAAGATTTATGGTTGTAGTGAAAGAGGATATGTAGAGGGCAACCGCGACAGAGGAGGTGAGATGGAGGCAGATGATCTGCTTTGATGACCAATAGGGAGCAGCCGGAAGAAGAAGAAGCAGCGCTAAACATGACAACCACCCACTTATGTCTGTTTTGCTGCAGGTGGATTTTCCTGTGTCACAGCAGGAATGCATGGTGGAGCCTATGGGGAGCTCGGGGGCAGCCTCCCCGCCATCGCCTCCCTGAATGCTTCCTACTCTACATCGATGTCCATCCCATCCCCGTACCTGTTGACACCACCTGCAGAGCGCAAGAAGATCTCTGACGTGCGGCGCACTTTCTGTCTCTTTGTGACCTTCGACCTTCTCTTCATCACCCTTCTCTGGATTATTGAGCTTAACGTGAGTGTGTGCTTTCACTGTTCTTGTTGCTGTTGCAGAACTAATGGTTAATTCTTGGTTTGATGTGATCTCTGCCCTCTTCTTCTGCAGATCTCAAACACACTTTGGGAGAGTTTAGAGAACGAGGTCGTCCATTATAACTTCAAGTCATCCTTCTTTGACATTACTGTAAGTAGGTCAATCCAAATTTGTGTTTATTTGCATTCAGTGTTGAAATGATGGGTCATTTATTACCACGTTATTTCAATCATGCTTTGATCACAATGAGCAGTTACTTATGTGTAACCTGCTCTTGTAATTCCTCCTTTTGGGTTGGCAGATTGAATCATTATAGACACACAAGGGGAAATCATTTGCAACGTCAACATGTAATTAAAATGAAAGGTCATTTTCTTTTTCTGCTTCTTCTTCCTTGTCTCAGCTCCTTGCCTTGTTTCGTTTCCTGTGTCTTCAAGTGGCCTATGCTGGTTTTCGGTTGAGGCATTGGTGGGTTATTGCGGTAAGTCATCTCAGTTACAGTTAAACACACACTGAATAGATAATGTAAAGTCTTATATGTTATTTGTCAGACATGAGCTATTTAACATTTTTTTTAAACTCTTCAGATTACCACTCTGGTAACAACCATCTTCCTCGTTGTCAAAGTTATCATATCGAATGTGAGTGTCCTCTCTTTGCTACTCTAACACTTTCCGAGCCTGTATTTGTCTATGTGAACGGTTTGCAAGCATATCAGTTTAAACCACTTCCACTTTTTCACTTCTGCATTCAAAGGCAGTTATTCACAGTCTGAGCTGATAAGACTTTATGTGATTTCTTTTTTTGCAGTGGTTCAAAATTAGTTTGTACATTTGTAAACTTTTCACATTTGACATTAGGGAAGTGAACCAACATCAAATGCAGCACACTCATCTGTTTTAGAAGCTGAAGTAGTAAAAATAGTCTTTGATTTCTATTTTGAAGAAGCAAAATGCTTTTGGCTATGTTCTGCCCATCACCTCGTTTGTGGTCGCCTGGTTGGAGACCTGGTTCCTTGACTTCAAAGTTCTCCCTCAGGAGACTGATGATGAAAGAGGTAGGATAACAGTGCCCGATAAGTTCAAATGCTGCTTACACAAAGCTGTCTTATTCTTAACTTCTTTTCTTTTGTTACCTCAGCATACGTAGCAGCAGTGAATGCTGCCTGTGAACGAGCCCCTATTTACTCTCACGCTGTCTCAGATGGACAGTTCTACTCTCCACCTGAATCTGTCGCAGGTGAATGTTTGTGCAAGTGGTTTCTTAGTTAGGGTTTTTTATTATCTCTATTATGATTGTACATTTCATATTTAACCCAAAAATAGAGTTATGGTCTTGAACTTGTGTCTGCAGACTCTGACGAGGAGCCTGATGAGGAGGGTCCTGGGCGTAGAGCTATCACTGCTCAGGTAGCTTTTGTTATACTCTTTATAATCAGCCCCACTGACTCCTGTTCTGATGATGATTTTCTGCTTCGTTTCTCACTCCTCTCACTCTTATTCCAGGAGAAGGAGTATGTGAGACAGGGTTATGAGGCAATGTCTGTGGTGGAACAGATCCTAGCCCAGGAGGAAAACTGGAAATTTGAAAAACACAATGTGAGTACATGACTCCAGGATGTATCCACTGAATGAATAGCTTTCCTGTCTTGTTCACGTTTGAATGCACAGTTAAGACGTTTGCTTGCATAACTAAAAGATCATATCACTGACGCAGATTTCATTGCTTCCTCGTGCATTCTTTTTATGACAGACAGAGTGTTCAGGGTGCCTTTGTTTTAACACAAACATATCTCATAGAAAACTTGTAATCAATACTATTGTCTTCACTGTGACACCTAATTACTTTTTTGGTTTTAAAGATTCAATTGCCTATCAAAGTGTCCCTTATAGTTCTTGTGATCAGCAATAGAGATGGTACTTTAATGGCCTCATTTCTATTTTAGGCAGCTGATAAGCAACAATGAACTGTGAATCACAGATATAACCGACAGAGATACTGAAAGATACTGATCCTGCAGTTTCCTACACACGCCAGGTTACAAAAAATGACTAAAGCACAGGAGCCAGCCATCTCAAGCAGCAGTTCAATTGTTTCTTTCTTTTTTTTTTATTTCTTCTCTTCTTTATATTTGAGGAGTGATGCACAAAAGCACTGATTTAATAAAATAGGCAATACCTTTTGTCAGATTTAGCTACTACAGTACTGTGGGAACGTCTTGAACCATCCCTCGTGTCTTTATATTTTGCAGTCGATGAGTAAAACGTTCTTGTAAAAGGCAAAAGAAGAAGTGGCAACCCTAAAACAAAGTGTTTACATCATATGATCAACATGTGAAAGTCATGTTCTTAAGAAACAGGAAAAAATCCAACAAAGACCTGACTCATGACCTCAGAGATGCAGCTTGCTTTTCAATTGATCACTAAAGTTTCATCCAAAACTGTCTCAGTCAAAGGGTGGCTGTCAGGAAGCCATTTTTTAATGAAGGAGCACAGAGAGAAAATGCCGAGGTATGACATATTACATAAGAACTAGACTGAACATCAGTGGCAACAGGTCCCATGGAGTGATGAATCCAAATTAGAAAATTTTTATTCAAATAGTCGTCAATATGTACAGAGGAAGTCGGGAAAGAGGTAGAAAAGGGAGTGTCTACAGCCATCTGTGAAACATAGTGAGTTCTCTATCATTTCAGCCAGTGGTCTCAGGGATCTTGTTAAAATTATGAACCTAGAAGAGTGCCATCAGATTTCGATTTGACATGAAATACAAGCTAAAAAGCATCTGACTGACAAAGGCTTCATTTTCCAGCATGATAATGATAAAAAAAACACACTGCCAGTTTGGTAAAAGCATCTGGTTTCACTAAATCGCTGCACCCATTTCCAATTTTCCTTGCTAAATATACAGAAATGAGAGGAGGCTCAAGACTTTTGCTCAGAACTGTAGCTAATTTCCACCCTGAGCAGGTATACACACTATATTAAAAGCTGTTTTTTGAGGGGAAAATAAAGGCCCCACAATCAAATCCCTTTAAACTCTCATAGAACCACTATTAAGGTAAGAATGTAATCAAACAGGTATGTTGGCACCACAACACCCAACTGAAACCTAATTTTAGCAATGCAGCATTTTTCTCTGTAGGAGGTGTATTTCTGTATCAGCTCTTTTAATTACAATGAAAACTACATTACCTGTCTTACTAGTAGTTTATTATTCCTGCGTTATTAATTCATAACTGTTTTTACTCAAATGAAAGTGAAAGTGTCAGTAATACTGTGTCTTTTTTTCACCTCCCATAACAGGAAATGGGCGACTCAGTTTACACTCTGGAAGTTCCTTTCCATGGAAAGACTTTCATCCTCAAGGTGCAACAGTCTTCTAGTGTATTCAGTATCTCACCAAACATGCCCTGCTACATTTTCATCATGTTTAGATAGGCTGCATTTGTTAATAGGGTGAATTCAGATATGTTTTCAAGCCTCCCTGGTCTTTTTACATATACAACTCATATTGCCTTGGACTCCATTATTATAGATGTCAGCGTAAAGAGCAGAACAGGCTCTGAATCCGTCAGCTGTCACACTTCTTCTTAACACTCTGCTACAAATGGATCAAGTTCTCTTGCAGCTGATGGGCCTGTATTTGCACAGTTTCTGCTGCTGAAATAATCAATAATTGCATGCTAAATCCAATTCGATACAACAGAGACTTGGTGCCTTGCACAGAAAAAGCTGATTCATGTGCATACAACTTCCCATTAAGGAATTCAGAGGAAGTTTGCTCTTTATTGGAGACCTCATAACTGAAGGGACTTTGTTTTCCAAGGTTTACAACTGTGCATTTATTATTGCAGCAGTCTCAAATTTATTTTTTCTTTGACACACTACTCTTGTGTTTCAGTGTGATGTTTATCTGGCAGACTTATTTCAATCTTGCTTTTCCTTCCAAGTTAGATAGGCACATTAAAACGCCATATACTGTATGAACAAAATGGAAAGTAAAATGAATGATGTAAGGCCAGGATTAAAGTGTCTTGTAGATGTGTCTATTGATAGCTGCAGACACTAAAGAAAAGTTGCTGCAACAGTTCTTATTATATATTATATATAGAGGGTATGTAGACTTCCACATAGAACCTCTTGACTAGTTTTCGATGACAAAATTTGCATCGCTGGCATGGAACAACCGTCACTGAAACAAAACGCTCTTTGTAGAAGTAAAGATTACATAATAGGGATTTCCAACAAGACAATGGTCATAAACAGACACAAGATCCTGTTTTGAAAATAGTCAGACAGGCCATTACAGATTAGTGAAGTAAGGCCTGTTCTGACCTTTGCTTCGGAGGGAAAAAGTGCACCATACAGAAAAGAGAGCTTTAGATATTTTCATATCATCTGCAACAGAAAGTGAATGGTAAATGGCCTGTATTTGTATAGCGCTTTACTTAGTCCCTAAGGACTCCAAAGAAAGGGGTAGAAAATAGCCCAAAGTACATGCAGACAGCAATTAGGTGTCATGTCTTATAGACATTTTTTTCTTGTAAATGTAGGCTATGCTGGACATTAGTTTACAGCCTTGTTTTTTCTCCTCTTCAGGCCCTCATGCAGTGTCCTGCTGAGCTTGTGTATCAGGAGGTGATCCTGCAGCCGGAGAAGATGGTTCAGTGGAACAAAACCGTTTCTGTCTGCCAGGTCAGAAGTCTTCCTGCTGTTTTTGCACATTTTTCACTGTAATCCTGTGGCGTGCTACAGCTTGATATCTCTTCCCGTCTTATACTCAGATCCTTCAGAGAGTTGACGACAACACTCTTGTCTCATATGATGTATCTGCTGGAGCAGCAGGGGGAGTTGTCTCTGCAAGGTACATCAGCACAACATCCTACCGACTTTTCTTTCTGTCATCTGTTCTTGCTGTCCCATCTGTATCGTTTCTTTTCTTCAGGTCTGAATAAAGTGTGTTTATTGGGTGATTGATTTTTCTTCCTTCAGGGACTTTGTTAATGTTCGCCGAGTGGAGCGCAAACGAGACTGTTACCTGTCTGCTGGCATAGCAACCAACCACGATGCCAAACCTCCAAGCAATCGCTATGTCAGGTCAGACCTTGCCTCTGGCCTTGTCACTGATCCAGTAAATTAGAACATTGTATCGGTTTGACAAAGGGCATCTGTGTTAGTTTAACTTGTATAACTTTGTCTTTTTTTCCTTTACTGCCGGTCTCAGAGGAGAAAATGGGCCCGGAGGTTTTGTGGTCCTCAAATCCAGCAGTAACCCATCCATCTGCACTTTCATCTGGGTCCTCAACACAGACTTAAAGGTGTGAAAACACATGGTGGAATTACTCTTGAATTTTCTTTATTTTTACAATATTCAAGATGTTCTTTCCCTTTGTACGATTAGAAAGAAGTTGTTTTCTAAATGATTTTTGTAGCAGGACACTGCAGCAGGTTGGGCCCCCTTTTGCCTTCCGAACTGCCTTAATTTTTCATGGCATAGATTCAACAAGGTGCATAAAACATTCCTCAGAGATTTGGGACCATTTTACATGATAGTGTCACATATAAAACCAGTTTGTGTTATAGTACGTTATCATGCTGAGAACAGCTGTCTGAAGATGGTTATACTGTGGTCAACATTACTTAAGCAGTGACATTAAACCCACATTGTTACCCGAGCACCACCCTGGAATTTTTCTAACAATCGAATATTGTGGCAGAAGTCATGACTCATCAGACCAGGCAATGTTTTTCCAGTCTCATTATCTTGGTTTTTAGCCTTCCTTCCCACCAGATTAAAAAAGTTTACTAGCTTCTGACATGAACAAGGCATTTTCACCCAGAGAATTGCCACTCACTGCACATTTCCTCTTTTTTGGACCACTCTAGAGATGATTATGTGGGAAAATCCCAGCAGATAAGCATTTTACTATGTCTACGTGCCTAAATGCACTGAAGTTCTGCCATGTGATTGATGGTTAGATATCTGTGTTAACGAGCAGTTGAACAGGTGTGTGTGTGTATAAATAGAAAGTGTGCAGGAAAAAGGCAAAATGTAACAGATGTAGGTGAGATAAGGACCAAAAACAAAGGAATATGAAATGTAATACAAATATTAAAAAGCAATTTTTTTTTGTTTCATCAGGGCCGTCTGCCACGCTACCTCATCCACCAGAGTCTGGCAGCCACAATGTTTGAGTTCATGTCCCATTTACGCCAACGAATTATCGACGTGCGGCCCTCTCATCGTTCCCACCACCACCACCACCACCACCACTCTCAAAACTAGAGAGAAGTTTTAAGTGGTCACTTGAAAGGTCACTAGCCAAAACTGGCCATCACGGCGTCCGCTGAATGCTCCCAAGCTGAAGGGATGCAATTATGTACCTGACAAGGTTGCAACTTTAAGCAAAGGAGATGGAGACATTTCCCATGTTTCAGCCACACAAAGTGAGGAGTTATTCAGATATCAAAGACTAAACATTTTCTATCATTTTGGGGAAGTTTAAGTGTAATCACAAGTGGAAATTTTTGCATGGACCTGTAACCCGTTTGCTATGTTTCTCGCCATGTAATGAAAACTGCTTTCTGAGACTTTACAGAAACAAGACCTGGATAAAAAAGTGATTCCCAATGTTGGAATCTGTGTTACAGAATAGCTATAACAGTAGTATGACTGAAACAGCTGTCTCTCTGAGCCTTATCTTTCTGCACACATTGATAGTCATTGATTTACTGCTTTTTCTTGTGTGTGTGTGCATGCGTGTGTGTGCGTGTGTGTGCGTGTGTGTGTGTGTGTGTGTGTGTGTGT
>NW_024582382.1:333578-373489 GCF_018398535.1 Haplochromis burtoni | reverse complement strand
TACAGAATAGCTATAACAGTAGTATGACTGAAACAGCTGTCTCTCTGAGCCTTATCTTTCTGCACACATTGATAGTCATTGATTTACTGCTTTTTTGTGTGTGTGTGTGTGTGCGTGTGTGTGTGTGTGTGTGTGTGTGTGTGTGTGTGCGCACGTGTGTGTGTCTATTTTTTCACTGCACCGTCATGGATTTGTTTTTCTGAGGCACCTGCCTGCACTTCACAGCCATATTTCTACACAGTTTCTTCTACTTTACTACACTGTGATACATTACAGGGGGCTCTCTGCTATCTGGTCACCACTAGAGGGAGACACCACTGATCCACACAGTGAAGCCTTCTTGGTTTGACACCAGCTTCTGTGCCATAGTGCAACATTAAAGCAAACATTTAATTACTGTATGTTTTTTTTTTTTTGTTTTTTTTTTAAATGCTGCTTTTGTTTTGCACTTTGGGATCAGCCAGGAGTTCAAACCAGGACTCGGATCAGCAGGCTGTTAGACAGTTAGTACAAAAGATAATGTTCATAGGTTAGGATGCTGTATACTAATGTTTTGTTTTGTTTTGCCAATAACCTCAAGTGGCCTTGTGTTGAAGTAGCTTGACTTATTTGTCATGAAAGGTTATTACTATACTGCTATAATTAGATTAGGCCCCCTGTGGCCTGAGGTGTGGCACTGAATGAAGTTTTGTTAATGTTTTTAATCATGGAAAAAAAAAAGAAGAAGACATCCCCTGCAGCTTAAGTTGTGTATCAGTGTTATGATGTACCTCGGAAGATCAATTTTTAGGATTACATCTGGAATCAAAAGAATTTAAAAGATGAAGTTGGTTGAAGTTATTGTGAAGTTGACCTGAAGAGGGCGCTGGTCTTCCCTGAACTTTTCTATATTGGTGTAACGGTAATAACACTTGTGTGGGTGTCACAGTTACACCACCGACTGTGAGGCATTACTCTTCATAAGCTTGTGTATTTAGTCACGCTCAGAAATCATTAAGCCCTAAAAAACAAGTTTATTAAGATTATCTGGATAATAAATCAGGACTCATTTACAATACTTACTGTACTGAAGGAATGTTGGAAGTGAAAATAAATAATGATATCAATAATTTGGTGCCTTTTATCAGAGTAGTTTTACATGCCAGTCTTTTGTTTTACTTTTCCATTTATTTCCTGCTGTTATGTCTGTGCTTTCATATCCTCCACAAAGATTATTTACATAAACCCTGCTTAGAATACTTAACTGTGTTTTTTATAATTTTAAATTGATTTGTTTATACAAACATTTTAATTTATGCTCATCACTACTGAACAAGATTTTTTACTGAGTCTTAAACAGTGTCTTACGTCTAATAAAATATATGAAAAGATGATCTAGCTCTGACTTCCTTCAACTCACATATTTAACCAGTATCTGTATTAACTTGTATAAATCTTGTGCTCTTATTTTTGAATATATATTTTTTAACATAGGTAGATAGATACCCTTGTAGTTATCTATCTACCCATCCATCCCTGCATCCATCCATACATACACACAAGAGTAGCTTCTACCCATATGTTTCTCTGTGGGTGCTTATGTTATGAATAATAACGCCCTGTTTCTGCAGCCTTGCATGATATTCATTGCTGCACTCACAGAACTTTGCCAGAGGTCACTGTTCTCTGTGTGACTTAATCAAAAATAAGCATGAAGCGTTTTCAAAAGTTTTCAAAAATAAACTGATACTCCCCAAAGAAATTTTTTATTTAAACACAGAACACGATTAAGTAATGCTAAATAATCCAGTTGCATAATCCCTGAATCGACACTGCAACGGCAGACTTGTTATGGAGTGTAATTAATCTTACTGCTGCAGAAGAGATCTGCTGTCCTTGGGGCAAAACACATTGCTTGAGAGATGAAGCAGCTCACATGATTGTGCTGTGACTGTCTTCTGAGGATGTGGGTGTGGGAATTTGTGTTTCTTTTTGTTTCGATGAGAGCACAAGCGTCCCACTGCTCTTGTTGTCCTCCATGTAAAGCTGATGAGAAGCATCGGTCCTTGGGCTGCCGTCATCTGCCTGAGCACTTTTCCATCAGGCCAATAATCTGGAGGGAAAACCTCTCGTCAATTTGGCGCTTCAGTGAAATCCTGGAAAATGGGAAGCTAAAAACTTGGTAGAGTTTTAGATCTGTGACCTTTATTTTGTAGCTTTTTTCCTACTTGTTCTTATTCATGATGATTTTTATTCGTTCTTTTTATTAGTGGAGGGCTTGAATGTTGTCACAGCTGCTTTTTCCTTTGCCAAAATATAGGTTTTGGCTAAGGTCCGCTTTGTAAAGAATCTCTACAGAGCATCCCACAGGGACTGTGGCAGATTCTCCTCTGGCATCCAAGAGGGCGTTCCACTTGTGAAAGAACTGAAACACAACTTCTCTCTGGATTATCTGACATTGTGAACATCCACTACCAGCTGACTCTGTTCTTAATAGATGGGTTCAGCCTTTAACAGGTTCTGCATGCAGTTCTGCTGCTGCTGCTGTGTTGCTGATGATGAAGAAGAAGAAGATGAAAAGCAGCCTTTAGTACCGTAAGATGACACAGACAAGCATATCATGTATATCACGTACAGCCAATGTTTGAATTTGTGTTAACAGCTCGTGTCTCTTCTTGTCTGCGTTGGCTGACCGCACAGTGCGGATCCGTTGGACTATTTTACCCGTGAAGTCCAGAAGCGTCGAGATGAGGAAACAAACCTGTGGAGTGAGCCGGGAGACCCCAGCCATTCAGAGAGACAGGATGACCGGGTGCTCTACTCTCTGCTGCAGGCCAGGCAGAAGACCCGCATGGGCTCCACGGTATGTGGGGCAGGGACTAACAAAAATGTGTTTTTTCAAGGTGGAATAAAAGAAAATCTGACACAAATAGCTTAAAAATAACTGTATAAGTTGCAGTTCAAATTTTACATTTGAAATGCAACATTTTACATTGCACTGTGAGTACTTTTTGGAGGTTATTTGATTATCCGGTTAATTTAAATGCCTTTTGAGGTTATTCTCCTTTTCTTGTCCAGGGCTATCGTCGTCTGAGTGTTGATATCGAGGCCATGAGAGACACACGCAGAGAAGTCAGAGAGAAATGGAAGACAATCCTGGAAAATCTAGGTGGGGCTTGACCGATGAGACATGCTATAGTCTGAGAGATTATTGACAATCCATGCTGAGATTATCTGCCATATTTTCCAGGTTTTATGGCAGAAGCAGACTCTCTGCTGGCTGTGTCTGCTGGGGGCTCACATGACCGCATGCGTAACGCCCCGAGAGCACGTGCCCTCCTTCACACACTTCACTCTGAGACCTCCATCTTCAACAGCAACAAAGAACCACCACCAGAAAGATATCTTTTCATCCTGGTGAGAAAATGGGGCTTGCTGGTGGGAAGTGCACCATCACTGAACTTTGACTTCATACTAAATCAGATTAACTTTGCTATTGCCTTCTGATTAAGGTTTGAAAACAGCCCTGTGAAGTTTAGTTCGAGTCACAAGTAGATAAACTGCATCATTCATGGGCAAATATGATCGATATTATTCTTTAATAGATTGCCAAGGCTGTCCAGCTCTCATTATAGTGTAGATTGTAATGAGTTACGATGGGTTAAGTGGTTTAGTCCAAATAATATCAGTTTTATTTAAGTTGTGACATCAAAAGAGTAGGAAGCTGCAATTTAATTCGGCTTTTTAAAAAAAAAACAACAACTCAGATTTCATTCAGCTTTGTATCATCACAAAGAAAGGTTGGCATATTATGGATACAACAAAAATCCCACTTTTTTTCTGTCTGTGTTCATATTTGGTTCCGTTCTTTTGCTTCAGCCTGTTGTTTTTCTCCTTCTTTACAGGATCGTCTCCTGTACCTAGATATAGCTGAAGATTTTGTGGCAAAGGCAAAACGATTCTACCCTCCAAAGGATGACTCTGACGAGGAGACGCCAGGTCTCTCCGTAAACCTGCCGCTGCTGCTGGCCAGGATGGGGGCCATGAACGGAGGAGGGGAAGATGAGGAGGAGCAAAGCGAAAAAGATGATGAAAACTTGAGTGACTGAGCCCAAGATCTATGGGCTGCAGTAATAAGAGACACAAAGCAGGGGGCAGTAGTCATCAACCCTGGAGACCTGGTTGACAGCTTTGCATAGCTCTTATTCAAGTGTTTGTTGCCTCATACAGTGTTGTTGCTGCTTTTTTGGAAGTTCTAGGCTAAAATATTCCCCTCTCTCATTTAGCTTGACTCTTTTTTGTTTAGTCTGGCCGAACTCTAAAAGGAGATTTGCAGATTTTGAAATGAATCCCACGGATGAGTATTAACTGTGTTTTTTCTCTCCACCAAAGAGTGTTATCGGGGTTGTAGGCGGTTCATTGTTCATGTGTTGTGAACCTTCAGGGTAACTATGTTCTTCTGAGCAATGCTTCTTTATAGTTCTGTCCTATGATTATCAGCACTCATTTCATTCAATCATGTGATCAGTAAGAACGCGGAATAAATAGCACACCGATCTGATGTCAGACTTTCCTCTAAAGGTTTTACAGGAAAGAGTGTTTGCATGATCACTGCTTTAACTCATTTGAATCTGTATGTGGTTTAAAATATTTGAAGAATAGCAAAAAGAAATGCAATGCGAGTACTGTAAGTTGAATTTTTAAGTTGGTTGTTTGCGTGACTGAGATGGAAGAATGTTTTTCCTGTTCAGCAATTTGCTGAAAATGTGAAAGATTTATACAAGTATGCGATAGTTTGTGTTTTGGTGTGAAGTTACCTTGAAATAAAGTTCCAGCCTAAAGCCTGTTTTATGTAATGTCACATGCATCTTTCTCATGTCAGGTTGCTTGCTATTCATAAAGTTACATAAATTCAAACGAGCGAACTAGACTCTAATTTTCAATGATATTTAAAATTACGTTCAGTTAAGCGTACTGAGCAATGGAAACTGTGGCATGGGAGCAACAGTCTTTTGAAGTGGAACATAAGAATCTTCTTCATCTGTCTGTATACTCTCATGTGGCCCGTCAGCTGTGCATCCATGGCTGGCTTGGACTCTGTCCCTGTTCTGAAGCGGCATGTCCAGCGTCTGACCGTCCCAGTGAGACCAGGTCGGGTTGCAAGATGGATGGTGATAATGGTGTTTTGGTAGTCAGCTGTTTGTTATTGTTATGTAAGAGAGAGCAATACACTGTTGAGGGCACATGTTTGAACACGGCACCAGCCCGATGGTACAATGGCGCACAGATACACAAATAACTGGTAACAACTGAGTTATATGACGCACAAAAGTTGATACTGTGTGCAGGAATTAATACAAAGCCAGATCCCTTTTTATTATCAAGTACAAGTGTCAGGTTGACCTGTTCCTCTCTCCTCCCAAAGTCATTTTCGTGTTACAAATAAATCCGACTTAAAGTTCCCCTCTCACAATATTTTGCCATATTTACCACCTCCTGACAAGCCTTGGCTTTATCCTGCAATTGCCCTTCTCTTTCTGTTTTCCCACCTACTCCCTATCTCTTTCGCGGTGACAGCTCATTTAAATGTCATTTTGCAGCAGCTGTGGCGGTGCTCTTATGCAACACAAAGTTCTTCCCGGCCGAGCCAGGCCTTGTGCAGGTGGACAGACGAGGACGGTGGGGGGTGATCACTGTGACAGACCTAACCTCATCACTGCTCACCTTTACAAACTATACACACACCCCTGGCTCCATTTGCATAGCATGACTCACCCGAAAACAGCTAGGAAAGGGCTATCTGATGGCCTCTTGGATTTTGGCTTGTGCGTGTACAAATAAATAGACAGCACAAATTTAAATTGTCACTCTGTGTATTACAACTGACTGCTTCACATAAAGTAGCTTCTAATAAGACATGACCTCAACACAGAAGGAGCTTGCATGGTGACTTACTGGGTTTCTGAAATGGCATTCAAGGTTGTCATGGTGTCATAACATGACTGAATCAATGACCCAGGAGATGCTTATCGTTTTCTTTTCTCAGTATGACACTCATATGACACTGTTACATATATACTGGCAGCCTGCTGGGAGATTGTTGAAAGAAAAGTGAAATATTTTTGGAATTTGCAGGCAAATGGATGTTAGCCTTTAACTGTTGCCTTAAATATGCACGACACGAAGAGTCAGTGGTGAGGAATAGCATTAATTTACCCGAAGTCAAGAAATATACTCAAAGAATCACAAAGTTATGATCATATTTGTTTTTCAGACAATCTGGCACAGTACAGCAAAAACCTTAAAAGAAAATAAAAAATCGATTAACACATCAGGCTTCTTTTGCTTGGGATGATTATATTTTATGCTGTGTCTGAGGTATATGATATCTGGTATATGATGATATCAGTACCTGATGTGGATTAGTGAGTCAGAAACGGGAATCGGTAGTAACATCAGACCAGCAGATAACTGTCAGAGGTGAGTGTGAGTGAGTGTGTGTGTGTGTTTCACAGCCTGTAACCCGAGTTGATTATGGCCTGCATGGCGCTCTTTCACTGAGGTAATGAATCACTGGAGACTGAGCTCTCACTGCTACTGTGAGACAGCGCAGTGTAATGGCATCTAATGAGGGGGTATGATGTTGTCATGAAGCCTGGCGGGGGTATAAACTTATTCAAAGCTGTATTATGAATAAAAAAAAACAGCATGAGAAAAATGACACTGCTACTTGTATGGCTTTTTCACCATTTTTCTGACAACTGACTGTATATAAAAGATGGATGTTGCCACTGTGACATAATGTGGTTTGTGAACTCACATTTTACACCCTCTATAGCTTCCGTGTTATTTTTGTTTTTTGGAGCCAGAGGTGACAATACTTAGGCAAGTGTGTGAAATGCTAATTTGTCAGCTAGCTTGACAAATGCTGTCCTAAAGCATGGACATAATTTTGCATTTCTTTATCCTGGTTCTCATTTTGATGTTTTTTGGCTTCATGTCTAAAACATTGTGGTTAACACAAACTTTAGATAATTTTCACATGTTGTTATAAATATTTAGTCAGGTATTTGCTTGTTTATCTTACATTATAAGCAAGCAAATTACTCATGAATTTTGATCCAAGAGATGGCGTGTGCTGCCAATCATCAAATTAGACTGCAGAAGTTAGCTTGGTATGGCCACCTTTATTCTTTAACCTGAATAATGGTAGGCAAGCTTTTGTAATTTCTTCAGAAATTCTTCAGTCATCTTTAGAAATACGGGTTTCAATCCATGACTAATAGTGCTCCATTGTGTTTTTCCATATATATATTCTTTTCCTCCATTGGGAGTGTGTTTGGGATCAATGTCATGCTGAAAAATGAAGCAGTCAAACACTTAACACGCCAGATAGAACTGCATTGTGAATCAAAATCTGAGGGTTACATCAATCTACTCTGACAAAATCCCCCAAACCATGACAGAGCACAGAAATGAGTCCACTGTCAGAGGCTATAAGATGATCATTTGTAACCTTCGCTAAAGCTTTTTCTGTACTGTAATGAGTTCTGAAACCTGACTGAAATTCTTCAAATAAACCATCCCTCTGCAGATTATCAGTAAGCTGTTTTACATCTACTTTTTCAAGATTTTTTAGATGAAAGGAAGGTTGAAGATTGGCTTATAATTAGTTAAAACCGTCGGGTCACGTGATGGCTTTTTAAGTAACTGTTTACAAAAAAGAAAAAAGAAAGAACTGGACTGAAAATTAGTAGGTAGTTTCTGGCTCTACAGGGTTGGCTTCGGTTGGCTCTCCTTTGCTGCTTTGTGTATATCATGGCTATAATCTTATTAAGATTCCTCTGCTAAGTCTAAACCATTTGTGTCTGTCTGTGTACATGTTTACATTATTCCATCCATAGTTTCTGTAATATTTCCCCCTCTGTGATCACAAGTGAAGTGGAAAGAGTTGGGCTGACTGATTACAAGAGCAGGCCCAGCATTCAATTTGAGAATCAGGGGATTTTCAGTCGTATTACCCCTGAACCCCACTGCAGGGAAACTTCCAGCTGTCAGGGAATGAGGCACGGAGGACTTGGTGTCAGATGTCCAAGCACACTGATTGTAGAGTGACAACATGAATCCAAAATAGAAACAGAGCATCTATAAAAGCTGTGGACAGTCCTAAGCCTGGACATAGACAGCACTAAGAAGGACAGAGATAGTGGAAGAGTAGAAGTAAAGCCGACTGAAGCATCACTGTTTCCTGTTACCTTCGGACTGATCAACAAGACCCACTCAAGGCGATAAATCTATCTGCACCTGAGAAGATGCCAATCTGTACCGTGCTGGAGAAGAGCAATGGTGTGCTGGTGGGAGCTGAGCTGACCTGCAGTGTGAGGGAAGACAACAAGGCTCAGAGGGAGAGCTATACTGCTGACTGGCACAGCGTTAGTCTCAAGACTCAACCTCAAGACAGGTAGGACCAATGAGATCATGTCTTGTTATAGGTAAGACCGTATAATATGATAAGTTGCTTTTAAATGAGAGGAAAACATTCACTAGGCTGTAATTTCAAACTTTTCTTACTCTCATAAAATATGGATGAAGATTGACTTGAAAATTATTCTCATAGTGAAAAGCAGTTAAATGTTAATTGGGAAGGTAAATTACAATAAGGCCCTCAGTAGTTTCTAACTTCAACTTTCCTTTGATGCCCACAGGCAGACCATGAACATGAACGACACTTCTCGTAGGGAGACTCTGTCCCGGCAGTGGCAGGCACGTTCACTGACACAGAAGTGTCCCTCTGGTGTCTTTAGGGTGGGCACAGTGGAAAGAGGGGTCAGGGAGCACCAGTTGCTTCCAAAGAGAAACACCCTCCCCTTGCCCATCTTTACCCCTGCAGAGCTGGGCGTCAGGCTCGGACGTGGAGCGCCACACACATTGGAGGACCTGCAGCCATTTCCCACTCCAGATGGAGTGTGTCCCAGCAAGAGGACGGTGGATGAAATCACCAGAGATCTCCCTCCAGTCAAGCCAACCCTCATGGAGTTTGCCAAAGCACCCAAAGCCCTGGGGCGCTCCATGTCTCAGGAGGCCCAGAGAGGGTGAAAAACAAAAGGACAAAAGAAAAAGAGGGGATGCTAGGGAGAGACGAGATGGATGACAGATGGGAAAGAATATTCAATAAGCAGAGTGTGTCTGGAAACATTATGACAAGATGTATATAGATTTACCTCTAGTGACACCTAATACTGTAGAAGTTTGGCACTCTAAATCTCATATCTTGTCATTGTTGGCATTTTATAGTGATTGGTATTAGAAATGGTTATGAGAAGATGTTTGCATTGGGACAGGGAAGCAAGGAGTTCTCTTAGCTGTGCCAAAGCCAATCTCTGCATGTGCTGGCCAGCTGGCCTCGACATATCTGTTAATCGTTCAGCGTGACCTAACATTTGTATGCACTGGTGCACCTTAACCATTTCTTTTGCCCTTTCTTTGCGTATCGAAAAGTACAGTCTTCATGGTGTAAATGAAAGTGTTCAGAATAAATAAATAGATGGAAAAGTATAACAAAGGATGGGAAGAGAAGGGAAGAATCAGAGAGGAAATGGAGGGCTGAGGGATCAGGAAACATGCCTTAGAGCTGGTCAGCCTTCAGGACTGCCTGCCAGTCTTTCATCTGTGTGAAGGGTACAGAGTGCACTGGCAAGATCAAACGCTGCAGCTGTAGATATGTGTGTGTCCCTCTCTGTGTGAGTGTTGGCACGTCTAATCACAGTAACTTAGGAAAACCAATAACCTTTTTTTTAATGTGCATTAACTGATCTGCCTTTTTAGTCGAGTGGCAGCTCATATTTATATCTGATAGAGGAACAGATACTGTTATAGCTTAGAATACCTGTGGTCATGTAAATGAATCTGAATTGTGTGTAACAATGTTGTAATATTTTGTTAGACATCTATTATTTTTACTAATAAAAGGTGAACTACTCATCACGTCTCTGTCTTTATGGTTGATGCCTGAAGTGCAACATAAACTTAATTTGATTACATTTTATTTGTGGTACAACATGAAAGAAAATAGCAAATGATTAAAGCCTAATATAGAGTAGATTGTTTTTCCAAGGATTCGGGAGGGACATCAATAGCTCTACAATGACCTGCAGGTTTACCACTATGTAAACCGAACAATATAATAGAATGGATGAAAATGTATTGGTTCCTGAGGTCAGTTGGTTGTGGGTGGAAGAAAGGGAGAAAATAAATATAAATATGCAAATAAATATGCATGCAGCAACCAGAGGTTAGAGCCCAAACCATGACTTGTTCCGGTAACAGAACAAAGGATCACTTGCATTATGAAAACATGCATGCACATGCACTGTTATGAGACAAAGAAGCATAAACAGCTGGGGATCTGTCAACTATAATTTAGATAAGAATGCATTTTCACTGTGCCCTCCACCCTTTAAAACAGACCCCACTTTACGTCCCTCATTTATCTTTCATGTGTTTGTTCTCAATCACAGAATGCACTCATCCGCTCTTAGTGTGCACAGCTGAAATAGAAGTACTGCCTCACCCCATCTCCACTATATCTCTATGTACAATTTACTCAGTCTAACTTGTCAATTATTACTCCTGGCATTAGCTGCCCTTTTCCAATAAAACTTAATTCCTCCGCTGGTTATATTTGTCTCTTTAACCCCTTCTGACTCATTGTCTCCGTGTGATAGGCAACGCGTGGTGGTTTGATATTAATAGCTGGGTAAACATTCGCATTGCCCTGGAGACAGGCGAGAGACAGCCACGAAGGCACGCTCTTCCCATTTGAGCTCTTAATCCTAGTGTTTTATCTGAGATCTGGGTGTGCTGGCTTCAGTCTCTATCTTTTAAATCACCCTCCCACACTGCTGCTGAAACACTGTGCTAACTACTCAGCGCTGTCACAGTACAATCGAGATTTCAAACTCCAAATGAACGAAGGTTTCGAACCTCGAAACAATTTTCAGCAGGTGCCAAGGAATGTGAAATTTGAGATGGTGTGCGTTGTCAGAGTCAAATCCATTAAATTGACACTGAGATTTTTTCCTGTGCCTCAGCCGTCTCGGCTGCAAGGTCCTTTCTGTATTTGGCAAATTTACCCTATCTGCTGCTGCAAGTAGGTTAATGTGAACTTTGAGATTTGGGTCCAACTGTCTTAACTCATGTGTGGGATGGGGATTAAACTTGACCTTGCCTGTTTTCTTGCCTACTTTCTTATTTTTTAACATACCCAACATTTGAATGAAAACTATTTTCATCTACATGGACAATGTTTCCTGTCATGAACAGAAGAAATAGTCATCACTGTGTCAATAAGAGAAGATCAAACAGTGGCACACTGCGAGAGGTGCTTTTCCTAATGTCGCTCATGGCATATATGCTTTAAGCATGCAGAGTCACCATTGATGCTTGAAGCATCTTGCTTGTTGTCTGTTTCTCGTCGTGCTTCTGTGATAGATGTCACCATGTGTTGCTGCTACCTACTGGATAATTTGGGTAGTGTACGTTGAACAAAGACTTAAAAAAAGAAAAGGAAAAAAGAATTTTTTTATCTTTCATAAAAAATCAGATGTATATATTTGCAATAAATAAGTAAACATCAAACATAAAGATGAAATCATCATCTTTGTTGCCCATTGCAAAACCCAGCTGGTGAAAGCATTAATAATCATCTTCCCTTCTTCTCTTCTTCTGCCTTGGCAGCACTGTTGTCCTTTGTAAAAAGAACAAAGACAAAACATTACACAGATCTAAAGCTTCTGATTAACTCATCTATTCAGCCATCCACAATCAACTGCGCCATAATCACAAGCAGTGGCTCCAATCAGTACCCTTCTCATCACAATTATTGTGATGCTTGCTGTTGTCACCTCTTTGTCATTCATGCTGTTTCAAAAGGCCCCAATGACATCACTAGTAGACCGTGTTAATTGGCTGTTGGCTGGGTGTTGCTGCGTGGATGGTTTTACCTGCTGCGGGGATCGAGTTGACATCTGCAGTCCCAGAAGAATTTGTCAGGCAACAATGAGATAGCCTAAACACACATATAACTGCTTTTGCCTACACTCATTGGTCAGTTTATTAAGTACACCTCGCTAGTATCAGGGTGGACAACCTTTTCCCTCATAACTTAATCTAATTAATATGAACATATATTTAATAAGGTGAAGGAAATACAGTCCAGAGTAGTCTATGTAGCTGATGTACATCCAAGATGCAAATCTCCAGCTTCACCACACCCCAGACGTGCTTTATTGGCTTAAGTTTTGGTGACTGTAGAGGCCTTTTAGTACTTTGTTATGTTCAATGAACCCCTTTTAGAACATTTGAGCTTTGTGATATACTGCATCGTCCCGTTGAAAGCAGACATCAGAAGATAGAAACACTGTGGTGATAACAGGATGGATATGGTGAGCAGCAATACTCAGCTAGGCCCTGGAATTTAAATGAGGCACCGTGAGGCTCAAAGTGTCCTGAGAAAATATCTTCTAAACCATCACATCTGTCAAAGCATCCTAAATTGTTAATACAAGGCAGAATGACATTATTCTTATATGATATTTATGCCAAATTCGGACCTTACTATTGAAATGCAACAGCAGAATTGGAGATTTATCAGATCAGACAATAGTTTGCAGTTTCCTGTTTATTTAATTTTTGTGAGCCCTCATAAATTGTATTCTCAGTTCTGAGCTGACAGGAGTGGCGCCCTGTGTAATCTTCTGCTGCTGCAGCCTGTTTGCTTCAAGTTACCTTGGTTATAGCGAGTGACTATTTGAGTTACTGTTGTCTTCCTATCACGTGGAAGCAGTCTGGCCAGTGTCCTTTGACCTCTGGCATCAACAATACATTTTTACACAGAGAACTTCCGCTCATGGAAGAGTTTCTCTTTTTTGGACATGTCTGTGTAAACACTCGAAACTTTGAAGGAAAATCCCAGTGGATCAGCAATTTCTAAAAAACTCAGACCAGCCTGTCTGGCATCAAGAACGACACAATGATCAGTGTCATTTAAATCACATTTCTTCCCCAATCTGATTCTTTTTTTGTTTGAATTTCAGCAGGTTGCCTTGACCAGTTCTAAATGCCTAAATGCAAGTTGCTGCCATGAAATTGATTATATAGTTGCATCAACAAGCAGCTGAAAAGGTGTACCTCCCAAAATGACTGGTGAGTGTAAGTCATGATCAAAAGTCCAGTGACAAAAAAAAAAGGTATACACATGATTAGGTGCACAATTTTGAGTCTCATCAATAATTGGTTGGCACATGACTTATTGGTATTCCTAGATTTTATGATTTAAAAATTGGACCGCTATAGTTATTATAAATTAATTTTTCATAAACAGAATGAAAATTCTCAGAAATTTGTACCAGGGAAGTACTTTCTATAGACTTTCAACATGTGTTATTTTCCAGCTGCAGCTGCACATCCAACCTGCTACCCGAAACAACATTTCTTGGTTTTTCTGTTTTTCTGATGTATGATTGCTTGATTGAGAAATGTCCTTGTACAGATGTTTAGCAGACATTCTTGCTTCATTTTGCTTCATTGTTATGCATAAGGCTAAAAAAAAAATCTACTACATCATACACAAATCCACTTAAATATATGCCATCCAAATTAGCAGAAATGGTCACTATAATTTCCAAATTATGAGTACATTTGAGCCACGCAGTAGTGATTTTCATGAATAAATATACACACAGTGAGGCTGTGTCTGAAAAATGACTTTGAGTTTAATTAAAATCTTATATTTGCTCTGTCTGTGTAAAATAAATGTCGGTTCCTCCTGTGAAAACTTAGCCTGCTGGCAGATAATGATTTGAGGCAAAAAGAGCTAAAGGAAAATGAATCTGATCATTCTATGTCTCGATTAGTTTTAAAATTTAATCTGATAGTTAATACTGTGCACTAGCAATAATTAGTTGCCATATTAAATGTAATAGACATCACCCATGTCTGTGTTTTTGTCTTCATAGTTCTGAGTGGCCTGAGGCAGGGCAGGACATGTACTGGGCACTGGGTAATAGCGATGAGCATCTGTGGGTCGGCCTCATTCTCTTGAATTAGAACCTAGTCTCTGGGAACCTGACAGAGTGAAGGAGAAAAACAGCTCAGATTAATTTTTCAGTGAGAGAATTTAGTCATAACAAAGTTTTCACTGTTAAAACTTCAGTTCAGTAACCATGACAATTACTGAACTCATTTCTATTTTGTTTTACGGCATTGCATTTTAGTAATTGCCATCCCGATTCACTTTTTAAAAACGTTCTTTCTCTCTATTTTTGATTACATACCAAAAAATTAGATACTTTTAAGCTATACAGGAAAAGGTGAATGGCTCCTCAGTGCCAAGTGTTGGCAGCCGTGCTGTTTCCTTGATCTGTACATGTGCTACATGCTCACATTACTTGAATTAACATGCTGGCAATGTAAATGTGTTGATGATTTTTAGTAGGTTTAGCACTGGATACAGCATGAGTTTTTAATGAAATGGTCATGCTAGAGGACTTGCTACAAGATTATATTACAATCCATGCTTTGTGCTAATAAATTTGTGTACCAACTTTCATAGCAAACTACCAAGAACAGAGAAAGCACTTGCAATGGATCATCAACCTCAGTTGATTTCTTTTTCTGGTATCCTTGTCAGTGATACATTTTTCAAACCATGCAACATAAAATGTTTAAAAATTATGTCTTAAACGATTTTGTCTTCTATATGAACAAAACTACTAGCCATGTTCTTTGACATCAGGGGGTTTTGGTACCGTTGCCACAGGTGTATAAAATCAAGCACCTAGCCATGCAGTCTGCCTTTACAATATTTGTGGGGGGAAATGGAAAAACTGGTCAATTTAAAGACCTCACTTTGTTCAAGTGAAACTTTGTAACACAGGTGGTAATGTTTGGGAACCACCACAACTCAGCCATGAAGTGCCAGACCGTGTAAAGTTACAGTGTGGGGTCCCTGAGTGGGTAAAAGTCATCAACATAGTGGGTAAAAGTCATCAACACTCTGGTCCATGTCTGTCTGTCTATGTAACTAACTACTCTGAAACTCTGTATAAAGTTTTTGTGTATCCAATGTACATTTAAAGAAACATTCCAATATTAAAAATAATTAAGATTAAGTCTAAAGTATCCCAAACATCAGTGTTTCTACAATGAGTGGAATCAGTTATATAATCTTACTGAGTTGAAAGGCTCTTACTCTTAAGTGAAATTAAGTAAAAATCATTCAGTTTTGTAAAATCAATTTATTAGTGTTTATCAAAAGGTGATGAGGCTTTAAAAGGTGACACTTCAATTTAATGTGGTTTTGGATTTCATGACGGTGAAGCTCATATTCATTTTTGATTCTCTTCTTTATTCCTAATAGAATTTAAATTGTTTAATCAAATCTAACCTGATCTAGAAAATGTACTGAACTCAACTGAACCCAAACTAAAGAAGAACTGTTGTTTCATTAGAGCCCCCACGGTCCTCTTGTTCATAATGATCGGGTGGATTTGGGAATTCTGTGTGCTCATCAGCTCCACGAGATCTGTATAGTATTAATATTGCCTACTCATACATGGACACACACACATGTCACCATCTGAGGGTTGTCCAATTGTCTTATCTATTTTATCTGCCTGCAATTCTGTTTTGCCTCCCTCAGGGTGACTCAGTGATTAACCCACATTGTATCAAGCAGACGTGGTCATTGTGCAGTGCCAAGCTCAATTTTTTTCACCGTCTTGTCACTTAAGATTTGTTCGGCAATGACTCACCCCACTAAATTATTAAAGGCCTAGCACGCAACAAAGAGTCAAGGGAAGTTGCCTACATTTCAAAACTCATGATACACGTATGTGCTGACAATCCGTTCAAGCAATATTTGTCACTTTAATAAATGATACAGTTCCTTTCTTTTTTTTCTGAAGCACAATGATGCAACTTTCAGTAACTTGGAAAGCTGTGGGATAACTCACCATCTTCAGAGGATTAAATATTTTTATACAGTAAATAATGTAGTAATGATACCAAGGACTGCTCATGCAAGGAACACGTGGCTCATGTGAAACAGAGGATGGCTGGCTGAGCTCAGCACACATGTGGTCATTTTTTCAAATATAACATCTAGTGTGTGTGTGTGTGTGTGTGTGTGTGTGTGTGTGTGTGTGTGTGTGTGTGTGTGTGTGTGTGTGTGTGTGTGTGTGGTATGCTTCAAATTCAGTGTTTTCACTTTTTGTTATCTTAAAAAACAAAATGAGGGTTTCATATTCAGCACATGTTCAGAATAACAGATTCATATTAACAACACCAAATTTTACCTCAACATGAAATGAAAGAAAATGAGCTAAACAAAATTACCTGTAACCATGGCAACTAGTGATCCTAATGTTAATGGCAGAACTGACAAAATTATATCATCCCTCCAATGCAACAAAGACGTGTGTCCAGTCTTAGATAATCACCACTCTGTCTATAGTTTATGCCTCATTTCTGCCGAAGACATCGTGTGATCCATGAGCAGAAAACTTCAAGATAAAAACAGTGATGAAATTTCCATTTAAACCGAGCCCAGGCTTGTCATTAATTATCCCCTTAAGCTTAAAATCTACTACCACCATGCTAAAATACTCCTCCTCTGCAGCCCTTAATGATTTCTGTCATGTTGCATTCATCCCTATCATTGTAAAATGCTTTGAAAGACTCTCTTTTATACCCAAAATCCTTTTTCCTATTGCTTAGACCCCATAGATTTGCCCATTTCACCAACAGATCAGAAGAAAGTGTCACCTCTAGACACTTCACTCTACCCTTATCCATTTGCACAGCCCCAACATTTATGTCAGAATCCTGATCACTGATTACAGTTCAGAATTCAGTATCTGAATTCAGCAGCTGATTTCCGTGCTCCCATGGGTCATTTGACCCAGTGTTTCTGTGTTTTTGGACTTTCTAGTGTTAATTTGAATATTCTGTTATGTTGAATCCTGGTTTATTTAATATTTATTTATGTTTTGTGCATTCTTAGTGCATTTATTCTAGCTTTCAGTTCTCAGTTATCTCAGAATTAGTGTCCTATCCACTTGTGTCAAGTATCCTGTGTTAACTTTATTCATGTGTTTGTGTTTTCCCAGTTAAGCTGTCACTCTTCTGCTTTTATTTTTAATAAAATATATATATTGACATGATAGTATCACAGTTGCTGCAGATTGTTTGCACATCCATGATGTGAAAGTCCTTTTGCACCAAATTACAAAGTTGTTCTGTTGGACTGAGAGCTGTAATTGTGTTATCCATTTGAGTACAGCAAACTCATTATCATGAGCTTTGTGACACGGTGTGTTTTAGTTTAGCTCTTTTGTCCCGTCTGCTGTGATTTGATTCACTTGTGTCTTATTCGCCGCAGCTGTTTCCACTTCCTCTAATCACCACCATGTGTATGTATCGTCTCAGTTGCCCATTGCCCTTTATCAGAGCGTCTGTTCATCTATCCTTTGTGTCTCCCAACTCCACTGGTGCAGAATTACAGTGACCAACCCAAGTTATCAGTTTTTCTTTTTATTCTGTGTTTGTTTGATTGTTTTTGCTTTCTGGTCACCAGCCTCAATAAGACATTTCTGTTTTACTACGTCTGCCTGAGAGTCTTTTGCATCCTCACATACAACATATGGCATCAGTCTGTAACTTGAATCTAGTTATGGCTAGCCAACTTCTCCTCTTCCCTTCTCACCTTGAATAATAGGGTGCCACGAGGATGGTTGCTGAGCTCTCTTGTCTACTTGCTCTTCACCCATGATTGCACTATTATTTATGACTCCGACATCATAGTAAACTTCAGACAGCACAGAGATATGACTGATGAGGGAGACAACAAGACTGCTTACAGGGATGAGGTTCAGCATGTAGCTGAGAAGTAGATAAAGGTGATCATTATGGAATTCATGTGAACCATTAGCCATGCACACATCCATATCTACATCAGTGCTTATGCAGTAGAAAGTGTATAAATCTTTATTGGCATCCACAACTCCCGTGATTTCCCCTGGCCTCTGAACTACCCTACTCTGATCAAAAAAGCACATCAGTGTCTTCACTTCCTGAGGAGCTTTAAGAAAGCTCATCTGTCTCCTAGGATACTAATGGACCTCTGCTGCTGTTCTAACAAGAGTATTCTCACCAGCTGCATCTCAGTGTAGTATAGCAATTGCACTGCTTTAAAAAAAAAAAAAAAAAAAGCAAAAGCACTGCACTGGGTGGTGAAAACTGCCCAGCAGATCACTGGCATCCATTTGCAGACCACTGAGAACATTGATCAAAAAACCTCCCTTGTCAGGGCAAAAAGCTTTATCACGGATGTCTCCCACATATCTACTTTTTAATTGTCTTCCATCTGATGAGCTCTACAGGAGCCGCCGCTCCAGCACAAGCGGGCTCGGGAAGAGGTTTTTCCTGAGACTGTGACCCTGCTAAACTCTATGTATTGACCAGTGCACTTGCTGTGTGAACCTCTGAGGTTATTCTGCCCTCTGATGATATCACATGCACATCCAACTGCAAATACTGTAGTTACATTGTACATAAAACAGCCTATATAGATAGATATATTGATTTGTCAACGTGGGAAAATGTACATGTAGCAGAAGTCACCTGACATTTGTATACCTCACATAAAAACAATCACATCAAATATATACATATAAACATATACATACATGTATACTGTAAGTTATAGCACTACACATGTTGCAGCACTTTAATTCCATATACCAGTGCTTTAATTCTACTGTATGAACGTGTTCTTTCTTTTGCACTTCTGTTTCTGTGCTAACTACGTTTAATTGGCTTTCTATCAGTGCATTGCACAGTGACAATAAAGCATTGCTCTGGTCTAATCTAATCTAATCTAATCTAATGATTGGGCATGTGATGTAATGACAAATCATCTAATTACACCACACATGTTTTACTTGTTGCATTTCTTCACACGTTGAACAAGATTACAAGTTATAACATAATAAAAAGTAGCACTGTGCCAGTTACAGAATCTAGGCTTGACTGTCATTACAGCTGTTTTGTAAAACACTTCATTTAAATATTCTGAATGACACCTTTGTAAATTGTCAAGAAGTAAGAGTGTAGCAGCACTTGAACACAAAACCTGAACATAAACTCATATACGCGCACACATTTTATGCAGTTGTCCAAGCTCAAGAGCAGACCATAAATAATATATTTGAGTCCTTGCTAGCAAGCCCCATAATGTGACAGACAGGCAAGAAGAGCAGTGAGTATGAAATCCTGAGATTTAGTTTGGTGACAGTGTGCCATAGCCTTCTTGACGTGACCACCGGGGCCTAATGGAAGGAGCATCGCAGGAGGCATCATAGTCTGCGGGATGGTGGCAGTGGTGGGCTGAAGAGCCTGGGGAGGACAGATAGGACTGTAATGAGGTTCTCTGCCTGAAGGCACAGTGGCTTAGAATAAAATGCAGCATGAACCTATACAAGAGGTGAGGCGCCACTTATTGAGAGAGAAGGTTTATTGTTCCCAAAACAATGAACATTTCAAACATCAGACCTTCAAGCAGAAATTATTGCATAAACACTTAAGACTCAAGGCTTGTAACTGAGGTTTAAACTGCACAAAAACAGATAAAGAGCTTTGGTAACAAATATTGAATTCTAATAATGCACATTTACAGGCAACATCTAAAAAGCACATGGATCATACAGCTGAAAAAAATCCATCTAATCCCTATGTGAGAGCTCATAAGCTCCTCACTATGTAACTGTAACCCGTTTACTGATGTAAGGAAGCCCAATGTAGCAGGTTGCCAAGGAGCCAAAATACAAAATACATATATATACACATGCAATCACCCACACAGAATATACCACACATGCACACACACCCTCTGTCTGTGATCACTGCACTGACCCACAGTATGCAACAGGCAGGTTGTGTAATTAGGCTCACTTGGAAACCAAAAGCAGAGCAACTAATTCACAGAAATAAAACTCTGCAATGCCAACCGAAAAAAGCATCCACCCTCTCTGGGCTTGTTTTTGTGAATCTCAGTGGATATGATTAGTCTTCATCATAACTTAGTCTTTCATAACTTTGACTGCCAGGGGGGAAAATGTCAAAGTAAAAAATATCTACCATTTACATGTATATTAAAAACTAAGTATAGATGTTCTTGGTAATGTAACTTGAAGGATGTAAGACTTTATTTTAAAAAAATCTAGCCGAATAAGAAAAAAATTATGATTTAAATCACTTTTACATGTGCAAAGTTCAGAGTGCTTTTGAGCATTCAGCAGGTCGCAAATAGGTGTTGATGTTATGTGTCATTGGAAACAACACAAACAGTGGGAGTGATCAGTCAAACTGTGGCTTTGGAACAACACTGACCTATGTATATCTATTTATATATAGATAGATATAGATGTCAAGATATATATTGACATGATAGCATCACAGTTGCTGCAGATTGTTTGCACATCCATGATGTCAATCTCCTGTTACACCACATACCAAACTTGGCCTGTTGGACTGATGATTGTGAGCAAACTCATTACCATGTTCAAGAAAACACTTTGATTTAAGCTTTGTGACAGGATGTATTATCCTGTTGGAAACTGACATCAGAAAATACAGTGTGGTCATAAAGGGGTGGATGTGGTCAGCAGCTAAGCTGTAGCATTTAAATGATACTTAATTGGCACTAAATAGCTCAAAGTTTGTCAAGAAAATATCCTCCACACAATTACACCATCCGCAATAGCTCAAATCAAATCAAAAAACATGATAGGTCTGTGCTCTTATGATGTTTACACCAAATTCTGACCCTACCTTTAAAATGTCAGAGCAGAAATTGAGACTCATCAAACCAGGCAATGTTTTTCAGTTTTTGTTCAGTTTTGGTGAGCCTTAGTGAACTTTAACTTCAGCTAACAGGATCTGATGCTGTAACGTATCTCCTCTTTAGAGATGCTTTTCTGCATACCTAACAAGTGGTTATTTGAGTTACTGTCCGCTTACAGCAGCCTGTCCATTCTCCTCTGACATCCACAAGGTATTTTCTCCCAGAGAACTGTCACTCACTGGATACTTTTACTCTTTTAGGCCATTCTCTGTAAACCCCGGGGATGATTATTTGAGAAAATCTCTGTAGATCAGCAGTTTCTGAAATATTCAGACCAGCCTGTCTGGTACCAGCAAACATAATACATTCAAAATCACTTTCCTCCCCATTCTGATGGTCAGTTTGAACATCAGCAGGTCATCTTGACGGTGTCTACATGCCTATATGCACTGAGCTGCTGCCAGTTGATCAGGTGATTAGTTATTTATGTTAAAGAGCAGTTAAACAGTTGTACCTATTAAAGTGTCCAGTCAGTGTATTGCTTAAAAAGATGTAAAAAAAAAAAAATACAGTTACTATAAAACTTTCATAAACAAATGGAGTATTGCTTAAGCCTGTTTAACTTGAAATGAAACAAAAGACAGTTTAAATGATTTAAAACTCAACTGAAATAAGGAGAGGCTTTTTAAAAAGACACTTTCAGAAGGTCACCGATTTAGTTGACCTGATTTCTTTTTCATGCAGATTATTCCAGAGATTTGAGGCTATGACTGCAAGAGCTTCCACCTGAAGTTTTCAGTCAGACCCCTGGGACACACGAGACATCAGTCCTAGGATCTCTCTATATAAAATGGCATTCACAGTAAGAGGTCAAAATTATTAATAAGAGAGAAGTTATGACAGATCCTAAACATAATCATAAAATTACTTAGAGCCTGTGTAAGAGCAATAAGAATAAGTAAATGATCATATTTTTCAGTTCTGGACAAAAGTCTGTATATCCTGGAATTTGGTTCAGTTAGGTATTCAGTTTCATTATCCTGATACAATGAGGGGAAAGATTGTAAAATATGTGTTTAGATATGAAGTGTCGTCACTTTAGTTTTTCCCCTGTTTGCAGAAACTGAGTGTGATACAGCAGCTTGCTTCCATCTCCATGCAGGTGATGCTTAGCATTATTTGAAATAACCGTGATATGGCCATGAGTCCATATTTATTAGTACACTCAGGCCAACAATGCATGTTTAATAGATAGTTACAACATGAAAACTTTTATTATTATGGCAGACGACACTAATTAACACATAGTTGTGCATTCCTGCATTCCAGCTCTCCTTCATTTCTCGACTCTCCCCACTCCCTGTCAGTAGAAGGGGCCTTCACACTCCCATTTCATCGCCAGCTCTGTAATTAAAACGCTGTAATCTAGGTGGATCGTCTCTATTTTTAAAACCCCTACCCACCCCTCGTCACTGTGTGGGTAAAGTGACACAAAGGGAGGCATCAAGCAGTGAAAGAGAAGGAGGAGGAGAGGGTAGCTAGGCAAACAGCAGCAGGTGATCTACAACATAGTGAGAGATGAGAAAACTAAGAAACTATGTTTAGTTAGCGAAATGGCCTCAAGACAATTCTTATTGCATTATCCTGTGGAGCCCTGCCATTCGCATTAACTACTCTAAATGATACATTTTTAACAGAAATAAATGTGACAAAGTGTAAAAATACTAGCATTTATTGTAATCCATTGCCCTGTTACTTTAAATAAAACACCAACAGCATAAAGGGATGAGCAATGCAAGATACAATCTTTTTAAAACTGTGTTATTGTGATGATGTCAAAATTAATGACAGTAAGAAAGCAGTCAGTGTTGGATATTTCTTGTGGCATGATGAAGGGAATGAATGAGACGACACAGAGACAAGTTAAAAAATTAAGAAATGATAAACACAGAATAGCTGGTACAAAAGCTGGTAATACAGAAGGCCAAGCCAGAACCGGAGCATAGGAAACAAGAGGCTGATATAAGGGAAACAATAGACAATTTAACAAAGAAAAACGCAAAAGCATTATGCTTTCGTTGACTGATTTTGACGGAAAGTGTTTGAAGCAACCAAACACTTCCCCTCAAAAATCCCTTCATGCTTTAGAAATTTTACTTTGAAGAGTTTTGCCTTTAAAGTCAAACAGGAAGTAACTGAGACACGAGGACTATGGCCAAATGTGATAGGAGAATAGCAACAGGAGACACGAGAATAACAAAGGCAGGTGAAACTGGAAACATGAAGAAGCGCAACAAAAACAACCATGATAACAGTATAAGAATAGTGAGTTGTAAATAAATTGCCAGTTCAGGCTGCTTTATTTGTACACAGCAGATCTAGTCTGCAGTACGTGACTCATCCATTCCCACATGCACAATTTTCAAAATTACATATGGACAGCAGAAAACAGATAGTGATTGATATTTATTTTCCAATTTTGTGTATTTAGCTACTGTAACCACAAAAAACCCAAACTTTTTTAACCACTGAGGGTTGTAAATTAACTGCTTTTGACAAGCTCTATCCTATTTTTCTGCAAAGATCATGCTGTATGTATATGTATACTATGTGCAAAACCAGTCTAGTCATTCTCCTCTGACATTAACGAGGCATTTTTTTTTACCCAGATAACTGCCCTTTACTGGATTTTTTTTCCCCTATTCAGACCGTTCTCTTTAAACCCTTGACATGGTTGTGCAGTATCCCAGTGGTTGAGCAAGCCCAGTAGCAGTTTCTAAATACTCAAACCGGCCTGTCTGACACCATCAATCACTTAAACCACATTTCTTCCCTACTTAGATGCTCATTCTGAATTTTGGCATTGCATCTTAACCATTTCTATGCATCTAAAAAGACTGAGTTAGTGCCATGTGATTAGCTCATTAGATATTTGCATTAATAAGCAGTTGAACAGGTGTACCTAAAAAACTGGTATGTCAAATATGAATCAGGCCCTGCAGCTTTCTGACTCTAATTCCCTAAAAGCACCAGGCTCCTTAAATATGTTTAAATTATTTGCGCCTCTCAGTAATATTTAATCATGTTCACACTCACACATTCACAGAAATGGTCGTCAGTGTTTGTTTAAAGGGTTAGCTCATTCTATTAGCGATCATTTATTCATACCCCAGGGGTGGTTGGAGAAGGCCATGCATGGAGACACCCAGCAGTTCCCTCTGCTTCAAAGCTAACAGCATTAACCACATTAGCTGGATGCTCTGTTGAACGAATTAAAAACAAATAGCATCACTGCTGCTTGGAACTTATTGCATTTGTTTTGTTTGTTTGTTTTCTTTATTATCCCATTAGTGCGCTGGTTGTTGCCCCCGTAGTTCATCAGATGATGACAGAAAGATGATTTGAAGTTAAAGTGCTTATCATTAGCCTATAAGTCTGACTCACTTTCAACCCTCCTCACACTTACACACACACAGAACCCCCCCCACACACACACTTTTGCCCCTCACCCCCTGCGGCATCAGCTCAAGAACATGGCCATTACCTTCCCCGGTTCCTATGGCAACACCACCCTGCAGCTCTTATGTGGAGGTAGTAGTAGTGTGCATATGTGTGTGTATTCACAGTCACACGTGGCCGTAGGTGTGTGAGCATGTTCGCGGTGGGCTAAGGCTAGTTTAGATGATGCCATCAAAGAGTATGGTCAGTTTTATTGAGGTTTAATGTCACCCACTTCCTCTTTGTCACTGCTAAATGTATACCACTCACTGCTTAAAAACAGGCAATAGATGTTTTAAGTTTTAGGAAATAAATGCTCACATGTTACATGTCCATTGGTACTAGTATTTGTGGGTTTGCAATGCTTTCTGATTGATCCCTCATACTGTAGGTCGTAAATCTCTGATAGGGTAAGCGGACTTTTAAAGGCATTTTTCTTTGTCACCAGGAGCCATCTGAGGTCACCATGGCAAGTTTGACACCTTCTCACTAGCATTGATCTGCAATGCTGAATAAGAAAAAGAGATATATCTAGATGACAAGAGCACAAGGGTGACACACTGGAGCTGAAACAGAGTGAAGGACAGGGCAGAGAGGGTGAATGTTATTCTCTCTTTGGTGGTCCACTGTCTGGTACAAAGAAAGGTAGAAAGAAAGCCAGAAAAGCAATGTGAGATAAGGCTTTGAATATATCTCCTCAGACTCTTCTTTTTTCTTTTCTCTCTAAGGAGCAGGACTGACTGACAGACAATCCGCATCACCACCACCACCTCCTCTCCTGGCTGTGGGCAAGCTTTGTGCTTACCACCACCTTGAGCTAATTAACACATCTATATGCATACTCTTAGTTTATTAATAAGAAATAAAGTAGTTTGCCACAGACACCAATTATCTTTCATTTGGCAATTTAAGTGGTTGGGGGAGGTGTGTCATAGGCGATGGGAAGGGTTTTAATGGTCACGCAGTACAATGGATTTGCAGTGGAAATCAATAGGATGAAGCGCCCACTGTCCCCATGAGAGGACACAGTCATTAGAGAAAAGCATATTAAGACCATTTGCCTTAGACAGAATGAGCTCCCATCCTGTTGGATGTTTACTTTTGTTTATTGTGGGCTTGATTAGTCCCATGATGATCTTCTCCATCTAAGGCAGCCAAGCTGGTGTCTTTGTGCCTCAGCTCCCTCTCTCTTCAGTACTCCTCTCTGAATGCAGACTTAATCAAACACAACCTGTGCCAGGCTCCCTTCTTCTGTTTTGATCGGATCTCCCCTGTGCAGAGCTGTCTCCTCGCTCTGACTGTGCCTGTACGTGTACCCAGATGCAGAATTTGACCCAAATGTGATCCTCGGCTAAACACAGAAACAGAGATGAAAGATTGCTTAGTGCAGTGTATGACTCGCCATCCCTCATGAGAATTAGATTTAACCCCACTGCCGGTCGGTCTGCACAGACAGAGAACCTTAGCTTTACTATGCTCCATTTAAAAGCTTCCTTAGGGTTAGGGGTTCATTGGGTGATTTAATTTTGAATAGTTTATGGTCTTCTCAATGAAAGATTAAGCACATGGGTGTCTATATAACAGTGAGTTACTAAATGAGCCTCTTTTTCTCTCAGTGCATAAAAGCTGCATTACAGAATTAAGGTGTACCCACCTCCCAGCCTGCTAAAGATCACACTATCACTGACTTTCGGTTTGTTTCATTTTTATTGCAAACATCTGTTCCTTTTGCATATAATTAAGCTCTTTACACAAAACAGCATATGTGAGAGCTAAACCTGTGAATGCTAAGCATTCATTTGCATTTTGTTTGTAACAATTCACGCTAAATGGACTAAAAATTGAATTGAGTAGTCCCACCTTTCAAAAGTGTAAAAACCTCCTTGAGGTAAGCATTTCTATTAATATTCTGCTTTCAGAAGCACGCAAATAAAATAAGTGTCCGCAACGGTTAAGAAGAGAATAAGAAGGGGGATAATTAATTTCTTTAAAGTGTAAAGCTTTTATCGTTCACTATTTTCACTCGCAAATTACCTTTCCTTTTATGCCCCGGGGCCGCTCTTCCACTTGACTAATTCTTGAATCAAATATTGTCACCTCGTTGTTGTTCTTTATTTCCTAATTTATTCCATTATTACACTACAGCATGTTTTTGTGTGTGTGTGTGTCTGTGAAAATAATGGTGTTGCCACTTTATAGAGAAAGATGGGGTTTTTTGTAAAGTACCGACAGATAAAAGCCATCAGAGAAGGAGGAGTGGACAGACCTGCTGGAGTGAGAACACACTGACATACTGACAGGTGAATTTCAGGACTGGACAAGTACAAAAAAACCCAGTGAACCGTCACATTGACCAAAAACTGGGGGAAAAAAAATGCCTTAGGCTTGTATCTGACAGCACAGTGTTATCGGTTAAATTACGCTCACATTCAAGCTGAGAATATGCCACCATAGAAACACATTTCCAAGTGTGAAATGCTGTAGGTGTATCAGTTTGTGGATGGTCTGAAACCCATTAATTAAGTGTGTGTGTGTGTGTGTGTGTGTGTGTGTGTGTGTGTGTGTGTGTGTGTGTGTGTGTGTGTGTGTGTGTGTGTATATGTATGTGGGAAACTTTTCAAATTCTTGGTGTTGTGGGTGCTGAATGAGGCAGTTTTATTGTTTGTTGTTCATTTGCCTGCACATAATAGGTTGATTTAAAGATTCATGAACTTGAATTTAAGGACTGTTGGTCCCCTGCTGAATGGCATGTGGCACAATTTGCATGGATGATGTGGAGAAAAGGCAGTGAGTCTGTTTGAGGGCATATCAGCACCTTTGTGCACAGATGCCTATGAGTTTACACTAAATCCCCCCCCCCCGTTTTTTTTTTAAATTCCACTGATTTTGATGGAAATGAGAGGTCATGCAACATCTTTTGAAATGACTGCCAAGTCGTACTTTTTCTATTGTGTTCATGCACCTAACGGAGAGAAAGAGAAAAAGACTGTTTACATCCACCTGTGTGAGATATGAGATACCGTTTCCATTCCTCATCTTCATTGCATGTATTATTACTTCCTCCTTTGAATACAGCACATCCCATTAGAAACAGAATGAATGGGTCTGTGAAAGGCCACTTCATCCTTGTGGGACCTGCGTCGGCATAGAGAGCAGATCTTTTGTGCGTCTTGCCCCCTAATCAAAAATGCCGAGGGAATTAAAAATGGCTATCTACGCAACGCCGCTCGTGCTGACAAATAGATGGCAGAACAAGACACTTTCACAGAGATTTCAAAAAGATTCTCGCTCAAAGGCAGGCTTCACGTGTGAGTTATCTTTGTTATGGTTAAGTGTCGAATGCCACAGCCAGTTTAATCGCCTGTATTTCTGTCATGAGTTCAGTACACCGTTCATTATTTTTTTGTGAGGTCTGTGTTGTAAAAGGTCAGCAGTGATGCTTCTTGACAGTCAAATGTACACTTTTGGAGAGAGATCTTGAAACGCGACAAACCCTTGCCAAAGACACAAGTGCACACATTTTGATTGGGGTGAAGGGATAACATGCTAATGTGTTGTTCCTGCACTGCTACATTAGCCTTTTAATATCCTCTTCATGCACTTGTATTAATTAACCATGTGTCAACCTTAGCTGACGCAGTCTTAGTCACAATCATAATTATGTTTCCTTGTAAAGTTCAACCTGCAGGCCCAGTAACAGTACATGATGTTCTTCTCTAAACAATATTCTAAAATTGTCTCAGATCATCCAGGTGATGACGAGAATCACTATAAAGATGCACACTGACAACAGATTGTAGACACGCGGATTTTGCTCCGTGGTAACTCTTTAACATATGCATCTGTGATAGTGGGCGACTAGCAGTGCTCATAATGTGACAGTTCACAGTGGGTCTTTGGCAAGAAGGTAAGTAATTTTAATTGGCACTCAGCCAAGTCAAGAGAATAAGCATTTATGTGAGAACATTAGAGAAGATTCAAAGAAAGGGGATATACTTTGAACTGTTCATCGTTTGAGCGGTACAATTACTGGCTTGAAAATATCTGCAAATGAATAGAATTTGTAACTTCTTATTTTCACATGCAGGCCAACTGATTATGCAAGTAAGTGTCATATTACCAGTTATTCACATTATTTGCTTCACCTTCTTGTTGTCTTGTTGTACAAGCGAACACCTTACGTGTCTCCTACAACCTATAGGGCATGTTTCCTGAATAACTGCATGTATTTTACTCCATAAAAAAATTGCATAGATCTATATTTTACTGTAAAGAAGTAAAAGATCATTTTGAATAGAGCCCACTTGTTGCTGTGGTTTCCAAATTATAACAACCATACAGTTAATGCTATGGGGAGGTTTGAGATGTGGTGTGAGGTGTTTTCGTGTGTTTAGTGTGTGGCTTGTTATACGACAGTTAATGTATAAATGATATATAAATAATATTCACATGTGCCTCCCTGTATCCAGTAGACATTTATGAGAACAATACCAGGATAATTTTGGATTTTCTTTTTCAGAGTATTGACAAAATTAAAGGATTTGGAAGAAAAGATTAAGTAAAAATAAATGTTTTAATAGAAATTCTCTCTACTAAATGAAAGCAGCGAAGTCATCTGATCTCCTGTTTAGAAAGTCTGGATACACCACACACTGCAGTTACCTGTCTGTAAGAAAACATGACACTGATCCCTATAAAGTTTAATCATTTATGCTTCCATATTATTTTCTCTTGGCTATATTATACAATTTTTGTGGTCATCTTCATCTGAACTATTCCACCGATCAATATCCAGATGTTTAAATACAGGTTTTCATGTTGTGTTGAAATAGTGTGTGGAGTTGTTCTTAGCCATTAAAGTCTAATTATCTAATGTGTTTTATTAATTCATAGTGTTTGTCTGAGATACCTTTGTCAAAGTTTGATGGTCTGTTGAACACGCTGTCTTGTGTGCATGGTCAGTGGACACAGGTGTGAATGCATGGGTGTGTTTGTAAGGATTCATCTACCCGAGCTCTCCTAACAAGTACTGAAAAAATAATGAGAACATCGGTTGCTTCAGAGTGGGGTACATCAGAGAGAAAGAGGAGAAGATGCCGATACATATAAGAAAGAGAAGATAAATTGATTTAAAATGCTGAGATGAATTCAGTGGAAACCCAAAATCTTTTTCTCTGTTTAAAACTCAAATAGAAAATGATATATTTTGGCTGAGAAAATAGAGGGATGTACTATTAAAGGGAAAAAGGTGTATTAAATTAATTACAGCAGTTCTTGGATGTCTGTAGCTGTATTTTGGACAGATACTGCTCCTCAAACTCCACCTACGATAAGAATTTTATGTCATTTGGTCATTGTAATTTTTCTTTCCAAAAATTACCCTGTGAATGTTTAAAGTGCGCCTACATCAGGATATCACTGATATAATGCTTTTACTTTGTGAATAATCAACAATCTGATGTAATGTGAAAGGACAGAAAGGTTATTCCACACGTCTGGTCAGATCTGAGCTCACATTTTTTAAAAGAAGGTCAACAAGGTTCTTCAGAGATCTGTATAGCACAGGATTAATCACAACTGAATGTTAAGGAGAAATACTTTTTTAAAAAGACTTCAAAATGCAATTACAAGAGAAATACCACTGTAGCCTTTTCTTCTGAACATGTTCTGTTTAAAAACAATTAAATAATACAAAGTGCTAATTAATTAAGAGTTGACAAAGCTTAAAATAGTTGTTACAACTTTTTACTTGCATGCCGCAGTTTCAAGTTTTTGGTACAAAATAATTCATGCAGCATCGATGATTTCAAAGTGCAAAACAGATCCAAAGTCACTTTACAGAGCAGTTAGCGAGCATGCCAAGTAGGACCAGAGTCACTCCATAAAGCTGTAACGAAGTTTGTTGAAAACCCTAAAGGCTTTTCATACTCAAGGTGTACCAAGCAAGAACAAGAAAAAAAAAAAACTTTGTATAGAGAATACACACATACACATCCATCACGTCCACAGAGTACACTGGCAGGCGTGGAACTATAAAAATTCACAATCATGCTTTTGGACTTTTTTTTTTAAACCAAATATTAATAATCATTCGAAATTTACCAGGCAAAAAAAACAAATCAAAAATGAGGTAACGGCTTGTAAACATGTTTTTTACTTTGTTCAAGTTGGCAACGACAAATTCACTCAAAATATTCAACAGATCGGCCCACGTGTAAACAGCTGCCCTTATTTTACGCACAGACTTTACGCACAAACATTGGTCGTTGGACTACTTTCCTGTAGTCCTTTTTTTTCGGTAGGTCATGTTTTTGCATATCTTAGTCACAAGGACACACTTTGATAAGTACATGCAGATGTAGATCTTGATCTGCTGTTCGAAATGTGCAACAGATCTCCATACCGGTTCTCCATCCATCTCTCCATCTAGGTGAACTAGCTGAGCCCAATCATAACAGTTTCCACGTCTTTGGAGGGTCTCCGGTCCCTTACCAGAAAGTTAATCATACTTTCCGACTTAATCATCAGGTTGCACCCAAGAAAAAATACACCGAACACTACAGTGAGTGACAACACGCACAGCACTGCGATTTGCACCACACGCATCACGAAGAGTTTGCGCTCGTCTTGCAGCAGTATCAGGGACCCTCCGCCGTCGCCGGTCACCACGCTGTCGGTTGCATTGCCGGAGTATGTTGCCAGTGTCCCAGCGAGGCTCTGACTGCCGTTAAACATTGCGTCCTGGGTCACGTTGAAGAGGGAAACATTCATCTTTTGTTGTGGGTTGTTAGCAGCAAATCACGCGACTCCAACTGGTAGGCAGACAGTTTCACTATAAAACCCCGACACCGAGCAAAACTTAGTGTCATATGACTACTGAGACAAAAAATAAGAGGAAGGTATCGAGAAATAACTAGCTTTTGAAGTCCAGTTCTGCAGCCAAACATCGAGGTTTGCCAAAGCTTGAGTGCGTAATGACCACATCCACATCACCGCACCGCTACAGTCAGAGAGTGTCGATCAAGTAATAACCCAACTATGGTAAGTTTCTTTAATTCAGAGTCCAAGTTTCTCTAAGTCTTAGCGAGTCTTCTGCACAGGAAGGAAGGTGCAAAATGGTGTTCCCCGATGGTGTATTAAGAGACACTCCCTGCGCACCCGAGCTCGCCTGCGAGCGTTTTCTTCCACTGTGCCAAATCTCTCGTGCCTTTTAAAGTGATGATGAATTCTCCGTGGACCACAACACCGCTCCTCAATAGAGAATGCGGTCAGGTGGCTTTCCATAAAGCGCTACTGAATACACAAAAAAGGAGAGAAGGAAGGAAAGAAAGAAAAAAGAAAAAAGAAAGAAAGAAAATAGTTTTCCCTACTTGTTTTTTACTGCCACCTGTTTCAAATTCATTTTTATTGTTTTTGTTTGTTTGTTTGTTTGTTTTTATACGGATCTGAGTAGTGTAACAGTTCTAGCTTAACAAATATGAAGATGTTTGTTAAAAAGCATGTAAATGTATTTCAGGTACACCACAAATGGGGTTAAATTGCTTATTAAAAGATATTCTGATCTCCTTGAGGAACATAGTATCCATGTATTCACATTTTAAAGGCTGTATAAATCTCCCTAGTACTGATTGGGGCATATATTAACTGTGGTGGCTTCTTGGGAAAATATTTACCTGGATGAACATTGTGTTCAGTGAGAAATAAGTTGACCGCCTGCACTGAAAAATAAATGAGAGGTGTTAATTGATTCTAATTGGGTTTTTTTTTATAGTTGTTGTTGTTTCTGAATAAGATGTGACTGTGGTTTAGGAGGTGAGAGAGGCAGCAGTATTTGCAAGCTGTAACTTGGAAATGAAGACTTGAGCTAATAAACTTCTCTGTGTTTTCCTCCAGGCTGCTGCTGAAATTAAATTTCTGAGCTCATATTTATTGGAATGTGTTACTCAAATATTACTTTGACGTTCAGGTGTAAACTGTTGGTGGCATGAAACAGAAATGAGAGCTTTCATGCAATTGTATCAGTTAAAGATTTTTTAATATACTGGAATATCTTTCTATATTAATAATGTTATCCTCCTTCACTCATTCACACATAATGCGAGGTTTCATTTTGGTCAGTGACAAAATATATGAAAGTATTTGTGTAGTTTCTTATTGCGATGTAGGAGTTTTAATCAGAAATTAACCTTTAAAAATTGCTGAAAAGAAGTACTATAATCAAAGTAGAGAGTATTAAGCTGCCTTGGCTGAATAGGCACCAATTTAATATTTATTATCTCACAGCTGCTGTGACTTCCTCAAACTGCTGATATACGACACAGTTATGCATGAGCACATTCAAATTTTAAAGCAAAGAAAAAAATGTTTTTTCTATTTTATTCTAATACCTCACTTGTTTGGTTGTGAGATAACCACGATACATTTCAGCAGATTCATGAAAGAAAAGAAAAGTCATCCTCACACATTATAAAACTTACCAAGAGTTGTGTGCAGAGTCTGTCAGATTAATCTTCTGTTTGTCTAAAAACAAAGGCCATGAAATTCAATTTGGGGTGCTCCTGATTTCTGGGTAAGCAGCTTTCAGCCAGCGACTGACAGGCATGTGTACAAACAATGATTCGCTCAATCACAAATACTTTCCATGAGCCTGGGGCTGGTTTACTTTCAGATAATTTATTAATGGCTGACAACAGAAGAACAATGAGTAGTTTTTTGTGTACAATAAGATCAAATCATCTCATTAGCCTTTCAATTTGGTTGCTGCAAATTGATTGCCAGCATATAAATCAGTGCTGTACAATCTGACTTTGTTCTATTATTCACTTTAGTGTGATTATAGAAAGCAGCTTGTACTAACACCTAATCTCTCTGTCAATATGTACCAATGCTTCCTTGAGGCTTTAAACTACAGAACTTCAAAGAATGTGCAAATGATGAAAAAGTAGTTGCAAAATCAGCAGGAGGAAACTTCAGTTATTCTTCTGAACTAATTAGCAAATTCTGACGCAAAAGTACAAAGAGCTCGTCGTGTCATTATTAAGTGGTTTTTCAAGAAGTTTTGCACGTTAGAAGCTTCTTAGACTTCATTAACCTGTTGCATATTTAAACTTCAAACTCAGCAGAGCGTCAGAGGCTTTCCTGTGAATGCCTCAGATTTCATTGATGCACCAGTCACAGGAAGAGACATAACTGGAGGTTATTGTTAGTATAAATGTAGATGAAAATATATTCATATGAGAATGCATACATGAATGTGAGTGCCCGACTTGTTCCTAAGCAACAGTAGACCTGTGAGCCCAGTGACAGATGGTTGGTGAAGTTATTTTGGTTTAGAGGAGAAAGAGAGGGAGGGAGCGGTGAGGTGCCTGGACGGAGCAGAAGGGGGGAAATGTTTCCACTTAACATGAGGGAATTGGCAGCCTAGCAACACAAACTAAGTGAAGACATCCCTAGCAACAAAGATTTGGTGTTTGACCCCACCCACGTCCCTACCGTTCCTTATCCATACATCATTTTTTCTCTGAGTTGCTGACACAGGGCCTACATTCACCTTTTCGAACCCTTCCAACACAAAGATAACCAAAATTCCTCAAAACATCCTCCCCATTAATTATGAGATTTCTAATATGTCCAGTTATTAGCAAATTAAAAAACACATGGAAGGATTAATTTCCATTTCCATTTAAAAAGTGTGTTTTGATATTAAATATGAATAAATACATTATCACAGAAGAAAATGTTTTCGGCATTTCTTGTAGATTAAACACAGGCTGATAAATTTTGTTTTCTGTGGATGGGGTCAGGCAGGTCATCAAAATTCAGGGGGCTGATCTGGTGTGAAATAACTAAATTCCCGCAGTGTGACCAAGTTACAGCTACTTGGCCAACCTTAGCTTGATACCTGAAGAAAACTAATATCTGGGAGGAAATACTTGCTGTCCAGCTAACTTGTTAAACTACTTAATCAGCTAATTATGCCCCATAATATTAACTCATGTATTATTTGTGGATCTGTCACATCAAATTTAACTTTATTATCTTGATCAGGTATACAATATAAACTTAATTAGGTACACCTTGCTAGCAGTTTCATCCCCCCTTTCCTTCAGAACTACTTTAATTCCTCAAGGCATGAATTCAAGAAGGAGTTAGCAACATTCCTCTGTGATTTTGGTTCATTTTGACATGATTGCATCACACAGATGCCAGCTGCACATAATTTTGTTTTATCTGCTCCCTCATTCACAAGTGGTCACAAAGCAGATGGATAATCATATTTGATTTGGGAGAGATTTTAACACCAAATTCCCTTCCTGATGCAACCCTCCCAGGGATTTTTGGGACCATCAAAAGGTGGGTACATGCTGGTTATAAGGGAGTGTTTGTCAGCAATACTCAGGTACATTCAGAAATTTAAATCTTGTCAGCCACCCAGAGTGCACCAAGAAAATATCTTCCAAATATTACACCACTCCATATTGACAAGGTAGCTTCACAGAGTTGCTGAAGATATGCTGGCTGCTCTATTGGATTAAGAGCTGGTGACTGTGGAGGGTATTTGAGTACTTTGAATGCACTGTCATATATCATATTCAAGAAACCAGTTTTAGATGATTTGAACTTTGTGGGAATGTATGTTATCCTGCCAGAAGCAGCTACTGGAAAATGCATATGTTGCAGTGAAGTCAGATGCAGAGACGTCAGCAACAATACTCAAGGCTAAAGGGTCCAACATGTGCAAATAAAATGTTTCTCACACCATTACACCACCAGCAATTGCAGCATAAATCCAAACTATTCAGGCAAGGCAAATGTTCCCAATTTTGTTTAAATTCACCTGAATCCCCGTTCTGATGCTCAGTTGGAATTCAGCAGGTTTTCTTGGCCATGCTTAAATGTCTAAATGTTATTGGCTCCTATGTGTTTGGCCAGTTAGACATTTGCCTTAATGATCAGTTGATAGGTGCACCTAACAAAGTGTTTGGCAAATCAAAGCACAACATAAAACAAGGCAACAATACATATAACAGTACAGGACTGTCTCTGGTGGTTTATTTCTCATCATTGTTTGGCTCATGAGAGCTTGCTCGCACATACTGCAAGCTGCAGCTCCCTTTGCCTGTCATTAATAACAGTGGATTTACACCACTTGCACAGAAAACCTGGAGGAGCTAAACACCTATAGGACTCACAGTTACACATGATTATATTATAATAATTATACATTGACGTAAATGACATGGATACGTACCTTACACAAAACAATCATTAAAGTTATTTTTAAGAAGATAGTGACTTCTTTAGTTTATATACAAGTGGATATTAGACTCTCTAAGAATGTGTGTTGTCTGCTGTTTATTTAAGACACAGTTTGCAGAACTTATAAATTTAATTTAAGAATTTCCTCTCCTGTGCAGACATCTCATGCTCTCAGATGCCACCCATTAACCTCATTTCCACTTAGACATAACCCCACATCTCAGTAAGCAGGCTACCATGATGTGCCTCGTCATTTCTGCCTGTTTACTCTCAATGTTCAGCCACTTTGTCATCTTCAAGCCCTTTTTTCCCTCAGCTGTCTCTATATGTAACAGCAGGCAACATTAGAGTTCCCACGGTTCTGAAGTCTTTAAAAAACAACAACAGAAAATCCCCCTTTCCATTTGTCCACCCCTCGTGTGTTCTCAGTTGAATGTTTTTTTTATTTATTTTTACTTTTTTCACATATAAGCTATCATCCCCCGGGAGGCAAGTGTAAGCCGCAGAGCCGGAGGAGCTAGTGTAGGAGGAAGATCAGATAGCAAAACTTCATAACGCATATACACATTTTCCCACGTCAGTGACTGTGGGGCGCATTTCATAAGCTGGCTGACCACACACCTGAAATACACCTTAAAAGCTCATATCCCCGATTTGACCTTCCCACCTGCCAGCTAAACCCACGAAAGCAGGAAACGGCAAGCTGAGTGCAGTTAACCAAAAGCTGATTTTGCCCGAGTGTGATTGTGTTTGGATATTGGTCCAGTGTGACAGCATTTCAGACTCAGCGAAAAGCTTAAAGGGCTCCAGATAGATCTGTAACATAGGTCAGAACCCCTCCACCCCCTTTCTTCCTCCTGCTCCACTCCTTGCTTCTTGTTCAGTCTTAATTGGCTGCCATCTGACCCAGTCGGCAGCTTTTTATTCAGGACAACTGGCGCTATGCTCATCCCAATATGTCACTCATCTGTGGGTGAAATCTCCACAGATGGCTCTAGAGCCAATAGATCCAAATCAGTCAATACTGAAGTTTGGTTTTCATTGCCTGCAGTGTATTACCTGCACACTGCACCCACACCCACAGCTTAATACCAGTAGAACAGTTAACTATTATAGCTTTTCTACTCATTTCTCTCTTTCTGTCATTTCTTCTAGTGGCAATTCTTGGACACTGATAGCAGTATCTTAGCAACCAGACAGAGATTAAGAACGGGACACGGGGATAAAGATTCAATAAATGGACAAATGTTCAGATAAGAAGCATTGTCTGCTTCTACAAGCACGACCATACATAAACACACCGCTGCCACCACAGACTTCCCAGGGTTGATTTCTGTAGGAAATTGTTTATCCAATTTCTTCCTCATTTTTAAAATGTATTTATTTAAGTAACTTACTTGTTCTATTGTTATAGAAGCTGGCACATGTCCAAGTGCTCCAACATTTACTGGAATCGAAGGAGGTCTTCCGTGGCATGAAGCTGTGAAACTCAAGTCTCTAGTGAACTTTTAATAATAGCTTGAAGCAAAGCCAGACATTAAAACAAAATCAGAAAAGGCCTGCAAGTAGTTGCCACTTACTTATTGCTGTTAATCTATCGCCATTTACTCTATTTTCTCTTTTAGACATTCTATAAAATCTCATAGAATCTATAAAATCTTATAGAATCCCACATGATATGTCATGTGTTTCTAGTTTTGCCAGAACACATTTCACATTTTGAGGCGACTGTTATATGCTGTACTCCTGTCGGTCCAGTAGAGGGCATGAAGGCATGCAAAGCGAATAACATTTAACAGGATTTAACAGCCACTTTAAGCAGTTTTTTTGTTTGTTTGTTTGTTTGTTTTTGCATATACTATTATATATTGTACATATATTTATTAGTTTCAGCCATTCGTATATTTTGCCTGTTTATGTTATTGTATTTTGCACAACTCTGTTGCTTGTGAAGCTCGCATGTGCTGTACCCCTGTACCTGCACATGTGATGTGACAATAAAAGTGATTTGATTTGATTTGACATGCAAAGCAACACAAATCACCAGCTGAGGTTTTCACAGCAAGCCACCATACAAGCTCTATTTAATCACAGGGCTCTAATGAGTAAAGCTTAAACTTGTAGTCTGCCACTGCAGTTCAGGTTTCTGACTAATAGGCATTTGTAGTCTATGTTGTAAGCTCACACTCGCAAGTGATAAAATAATGCATTCATTCTGGTGGGAACTCTTTTTTATAGGCATTTTTGCAAAAGTTGACCATTCTTAGAGTATAATAATCTAGTGATTAGCGCAATTTTGTTGCACGTGTACAACGACAGTGAAGAGCTATTTTATTCTGTTGATGGAATTCTCTTTGACGTCCCTCATATCATTTCCACCAAAAGCAATATTTAACTAAAAATGTATTTATTTCTTATGAAGCGTTGCCAAACCGCTGATGTTCTCAAAATCTAATCACGGTTTCATTTCATCACTTGTTTGAGCCACAGCTTTCAGAGTTCTGCAGACCTGCTTAAGAAATGTCTCTAGAAGGTATAAAGACTCCTAATTTCAGTCCGATGAGTCACTTTCTCTACTTCTGCGAAATGAAGAAGGATTTGTGTGCTTGATTTCTGACGACACTCGTTGCTCTTGTAACCCTGCAAGTAATCCATCAGCACCGATGGTTATCAAACAACTAAGAGAGCAGTCTAAACATGTCACGGGACAAATACTGTACACACTGTGGATGGGAGTTTGTTGCAGTATTAGGCGGTGGGTTATGATCCAACATGCAGAATGAGGAAGCGTGAAGTTGCACAGACACATACGACTCACTTCAGATCCCGGTTCATTTGCTGTCCAGTCATGGGGACTTTAACAGACCGTCTAGCTATACTGGTTCTCCTTTTGTCCACAGCATCAAACGTCTGCGGTAAGATGGTTTAATCAATAATATTTTATTCAGCCTTAGGCTATTTTTTTCACCTGCCGATGTGTATTTTTGTCTCATGTCTCTGAAAGTTCCGCGAAGCATAAAGTCGATACATGTGTGTGTGATCACAGTTATTTAATAGCCTACAATTTTCTGAAAAGGAAAAATAAAACCGCAGCTGAATATCTTAACTAGATAGGCGCTGCTGTTTAGGATCTGTAATTGCGCTGCTTCCTCGTAGCTTTCGCCACCTCTCCTTATAAGGGAGTGAAAATAGTCGGGATGTGTGTCCCATTGGAAGGTGACCTGCTCTGGCTTCTCTGTACTCCACATTATAACGCTCATTATTTCAACTTAACTAATATTTTTTTCTTTTCTTTTCTTTTTTTTTCACTTGTCATCAGTTCAACTTAAATACCTTAGCACTCACACTAACTTTTGATTTCACTGATGATCATTTTTGCTTGTTACAAAACAAAGCCAATCAATGAATGAACTTAAGTTTTGTGAATGAAAAGCAACATATAATCAGGTGAGTGTAGTAAGCAAGTGCATTTACATGAGATAATCTTTGACTATGCCTGACTATAATTACTTATTGGCACTTATTTATGAACTAAATGAACTTAGGTCATGTTTTTACACAATGCTTATTCTCTCAGATCATTTACTTTAGCTCAGATTTAACAAACTTGTCACTGCTGACCGTGTTTCAGTGTTAATCTACAATCAGCCACACCCAAAGGCCTCACAAGAGAATGCACTGAAAAGGGAGTGGACTTCATTATTCTTCTAACTTTTTACACATTCAACTCAATTTGAAGAATTTAATTATATCCTCTTAGACTGTATCAAACACTTAGAATCTTATAGTATCTGAAAAGAGCTAAGTAGCATCTTAGTGCTACTTCGTGTAAAACCAGTCAACAATGTATACCAACTGGTTGGAAAGTTAGAAAGACACTATACTCTATAGTATTGCATGTATTTTTACATTTTTCTGGGTGTCATTTTCACAGATTCCAATGTATGCACATCACGAGGGGTCACAACATGTCAACAGTGTCTGGCTGTTCACCCGAGCTGTGCATGGTGCTCTCAGGAGGTAAAAATACACACATAGACACGGTTTCTACTCACTCCTCCCCCTCACTCCTCAGTGAAGCAAGTTAGAACTGAAATCTCATTCCCCACCAGCTTGCTTCATTCCATCACCCTCTAAAGCTTTTTCATGGTACCTAGTCAACACAGATATACACCCTAGGCTCTCAAGCATAATTAAGAGAAAATTGTCCTGCTGCGTCCAAATAGCTAGGACAGGCACCTCCACAGACATTGGTTATTTGTTTGGCAATTTT